>NW_024582534.1:750771-800754 GCF_018398535.1 Haplochromis burtoni | reverse complement strand
TGTGTGTGTGTGTGTGTGTGTGTGTGTGTGATGTTTGCCAGCAGATCTGCCACCTTTGTCTGTGTGAAACAGAAAGCTCAGCTCTCACTGATCAAGCACTCTAAGTCATGGCAGCTGAGAAATCGTCAGACTGACAGCATGGCTGCAGATTGCTTTGACTGCCTCTTTAGCATTTCACAGATTTAAGTCCAATGGAAAACTGATACCTACTATCAGCAATCAATACAGCAGGACCCCCTCAGCACTACTGTGTCTCGCAGCTGCTCACCACTTTGGGTTTTGATGTCGATGCAGAAACACACTGATCATTTCATACCACCAAACCAATCACACACTGGATTTCCTCTCAGTGGTGAAACTTTGGCTTGACTTACATTTTCAGGCTCGTAGCTTGAACAACCATTCTCAGATCTTTCCTTAAAACCATTCAAGCTCCGCCTTTACAGGTTCTTTAAAGTCAGAAAACGCATCTTCGGTACCTTATGTAGCAACAGATAAGACTTGCAACAGCCAGCACACACAAAGGGATGCAGAACTGGATGTGCTGTCAGGTAACTTAATGAAGTTGTTAATTCTTTCACTGAGTCACTTGTTTGTCAATGTGCCCTGGCCAAGGGCAAAGCAGTTTTGCAGTATTAGCATTCATCTCTTTGGCCTTTTCATGAATAAATCAGGCTGTTAAAATTGCCACATTTACATCTCATTTTACAGGAGCACAGAAAGACGCTATAACTGCCGATAGTTAGCTTTGCAAGGCTCTTTTCTCTTTGGAGTATCTGTTATCACAGATCCAGGTGTCAGAGGTTTTAGATTTATTTCTTCGTTTATCATGATGCAGAGTACAACATCAAAAACACTGTAACAGCTTACAACAGAACTTCAACGCACTGACAACAGGGTTTAAAAACGATTGTGATTTATGTATGTTATGTTTTGTTTTACTTCATATGTTTCATATGTTGTTTGTTTAATTTAAGACAAAAAAAAATTAAATGAATGAGAGGTAAAACTTGAGGGGGTAGGGACAAATAAGTAAATACTTCAGCCTACTCCTTTTCAAACAAATAATGGAATTTTGTAATGATTGTGAAGGCACATGTTTGAAATGTTTGAAATAAAAATGAACTGAACTGAACTGAATTGTACCAGTGCATGTTCTTCCCAAGTCAGCACAGAATACATTTGAGCAGTGCTGATTATCTGAAACACCTCACTGGCATGTGCACTGGGAACAGCCTGGAGCTGGGGGAGGGTTACAGTGGTGTCTGACCAGCTAGTAACTGAGAACTCAGAGGTTCAGTACAGATCTCATAGCGATGCCTATGCTACCCACATACTGTCTGTAGGTGGGACTGCCACCAACCAAACCGACCTCCTCTAACACCTGTAGCCAGATTTGCTTCCACGTCTGTATCTTATGTTCATTTGTAACACATGCAGATTCTAGGTTTGATCAATTCTATTACCATGAGGTGATCGCTTTCATCAGACACAAACAGGCTATAGGATGCATGAGTAACACACAGCAGCAGTGCTCATCACACTGAACCGAACCAGCTCCAGCTAATCTCAAACCACAGCTCGACAACTACATCTGCACAGATCCTCACTGAGCTGTTAGTCAAAATACTCTTGATACAGGATGGCTAGCTAACAGGGGTCAATCTTTCTTTGTCCTGGAACTCTCTACATCCCCAATCTGTTCCATAGTTCTTCAATCCTCCTGTTGCTGGGCATTCATGCAAGCCACATGAATCATGCAGATGCATTGATGTCACAATAATCTCCTGTCACCTGCAGCTATTAAACACTAAAAGCTAAAGAGTGTGAGAAGTACAGGTCCACGTGGAAGTCTCTCTCTATGTGACGCTTCACTTTCCAGAAGTGAGGGAAAAACATTTGTGATGTGTGTGTGTAACGTGCGAGTGTGTGCATACAGGATGAAAACTGTGGATGATTCTCCACCACAGTACAAAAACCACCTGTGCCAGAACGTGAGGGGCTTGCAGTGGGGTGCATGCTGCATGTCATCATGTGTTAAACAGCAGTGTGTTATCGTACTCTCACATGCCTGTAGAGGAGAAATGGCAGCCAAATGTGCTGCAGCCAGCATTGACTGTAGCCAGGCAAGACATGGAGCCCAGGCTTACACAGTGTCCATACAGGGCACTTTATTCATACACAACATTAAACATGACAAAAAACCCAACAAACAAAACCAACTAACAAAAATTGCTCTAAGCTACAGCTACAAGGCCTCCTGCAATGTAAAGGCACACAGCCCTTTGTGTCGTTCTTCAATCAGTGTCAAACCAACGGGTGTTAAGACCAAGTGATCCTTGAATTTAATAAAAGATGTCAAGAAACAGTTTTGGAAAATGCGAGTCCATCACATCACAGGTTACCAAGTCTAATCCTGTAACCGCGAATTGGATGGATGATGACTTTTGAGTTTAGTTTTGGTTTCTTTACTTCTCTGCAGTGGACGGATGCATCAGTGAGGGTGATGAGCTGCAGTACCGGGCTGTGGTTGGCTGCTGTGTCATGTGGTACAAGCAGAATCATCTATAGTTCAACGTGACAAATACCAAAGATTTGATTGTGGACATTAGGAGGACGCCTGTTTCAGTCGAGGGGGGCGATGTGGAGGAGTATTAATACCTTAGAGTACACTTTGACAGTAAACTGGACTGACCACTGCCCTCTACAGGAAGGCCCAGACTCGTCTCTATTTTTGGAGGCGTCTGAGATCTTTGAACGTCTGTCGGACGATGCTCAGGATTGTCTATAATTTATTTCAGTTTGTTACTGCTCTTATCGTCTTGGAGCGATTGTAACCACACATTTTCTTAGGGACTAATGAAATATTCTGATTCAACAAAGGAAAAAAATAATCACAAATTTGTACATCGTGCACAGATAAATGTGTGTCAGCATCCCTGGTGTCGGTTTACACAGTTACTCTCATACTAAACTGACCTGTATGTGTGTTTTTCTGTACTAATGCATAACATCAATTTTTCTTTTTGTTTCTATGAAAAGTTTTCCAGTGAATAACTGAACAAATCTTATTTTTGATTTTCTTATTTTGCTGTAATAACTTACCTTACAACATAAAGCGACTGCTGTTGTTTTGCTTCTCTATAAATAAAATTGCATTGAATTGAATTAGTAACTTGGACTTCGTTTTGCAAAGAAAAAATATTTACTCAGCATTTTTTGGAAGCCAGTCAAGTCCTTCAGGGAATGCAGTGATTGGCTTGACGTGTTGATTTGGATTCAGGCCTGCACCACCCGAAAAAGGCAGAGATTTGAAATATTTAATAATAATTTAAAAACTCTTTAAAAAACTATTGGCTCTGGTGGCTGCTGATGTTGATATTTTTTAAGCACTGCATTTTTATGTTACTATCATGACATTAAAAAAACCCCAACTCTCCCTAATTGTTTTAACTAAAGCCTTAAATATTAGAGCTCTCCTGCCGTAAAATACTCCCCACATAGCAGATTAAAAATAGGCTATACTTAAGACCCAAACCTGTCCTTAATCTGTAAAGCCTCAAGGATCATCAAGAGGAAAAGGGAGGCGGGTAATCCAGTAATATATGCATAGAAATGACCTGTGGCATTCCCCATAAAGATAGGGCAGTAAAGGTCAAATAGCCTCCAAACTGCACTAGAGTTTAATTAAAAAGACAGAAGTGCATTTTGAATTAGAATTTTGTAGTGGACGGGCACATTCACTGTTCAGTGAAAAGGTGAGCTGAGCCTGTACCTGCCCATAAGCCATAGCACCATCTTTCTATTCCTTTAATGTCAATATAGACCATTTTATTAAGACCATAAAGGTCAGTCTGGAAGGACAGAGGATATCAAATAAATGGGATGAGAGTAAAAACCACATAAGCTACCACTGGCAACTTAGTTCAACTGAGCTTGAGTCGTGTCAGAAGGTAGAGCAGCTGACAGTCTGGTGTCGATGACAAGAGTGGAACCCAGTTTCAGACACATGAATGGCTTCCCGGTTCTCATCTACATATGTTCCCCCAGTTCTACAAGCTGTTCGTTCTCGTGCCCCACCCTCCCTGCCTGCCAGGCCCGGGAACCGCTGCCAGCCCCCTTCGATGCCTTCCCCAGACCGCAGCTCGGTTCATGTTGAAGCCTTTCACCTTCATCTACTAAAACGCCTTCAAACCTAAAATGAGGACGTGGAAGCTTCTTCAGCTCTAAGAGCAACTGGTGGACAGCCCCAGATTTGAAGCCCTATGGGAGTGTCCCTAAGTGGGTCTTGGACCCCCTATTGACCCTCTACCTAATCACATGAGCCAAGGTGTGAAACTGGGTGAGGGTCACAATCAGCCAGGGTTTCAGGTGAGCTCATTGTGAAACCTGGCCCCACCCTATCATGTGATTTCCTGAGGTCAGATGGCCCAGGATGCGAGTGGGCATTAAGGCGTCTGGGAAGACAGTTGGTGTTGTAAGCCCCGCCTCTGTTCAAAGATGGTCGCTCACAGTGGACGTAGATGCTTCTTTCACTCCTCTCTCAAACCATCTGTCCTCTCTGTCCAAAATGTGAACATTGGCATCCTCAAAGAGTGACCTTTGACCTTTAGATGCAGATGGACTGCTGAGTCTTGTCCTGTGGAGGTGGCTCTTCTGTGTTGTGCGTTTGTGAAGTGGCTGTTTGGTCTCTCCGATGTAGAGGTCTGGGCATTCCTCGGCATACACCACATTGTTAAGTTTGTGTTTTGGAGTTTTGTCTTTGGGATGAACCAGTTTCTGAGCGTGTTGCTGGGTCTGAAGTAAACTGGGATGTCGTGCTTGGAGAAAACTCTCCTGAGTTTCTCTGGGGTAAGCCCAACTAGGATGACTGCATGTTTCAGAGGGAACCTGATTACTCCAAGTTTGTGTTCCAGAGGGTGGTGGGAGTGAAGGAGGAGGTACTGGTCCCTGTGTGTGTGGGCTTCAGGTAAACTTCAATGTTGAGGTTTGACATCCATGTTTGTGTCTGTAGATATAGAATATTTAGGACGTAGGACAAACCATACAATACTGTATAAGGCTCAGCCACCTATTTATTCCATACTTATTCTATACTTGGAAACAAGTGCAGCAATGTATTGAAACATACAGTGTACAAGAAAAACACAGTATTTCCAATTCACTGCCAGTTCCACCATTACCACTTTATTCTCCAATCCAGACTTGACCCTTTCTCAAGGTTTCTTGTAATTAATTAAAGTACTACTCAGGATTATTTCTCCAGGCTTCTTGAAGGACTTTCCAAAGCCTGGTCCAGGGCTTTCCATTAAACTGGTACTTGGTGCCACATGACCGCAGCAGTCATGTGTTGCACAGCTGTGCGCTACAAAGACTCAAAGTCTAAACATCTTTGCCTCCACTTCCTCTTTATTGTTCAGTGGACATGAATTGCAATTCCTCTCCCGGTTGAACATCACTTACACAACACTTCATTTTTTCACTAGTGGCATTCCTGCGACAGAGAATGTGGTCAAAGACCATTCCCCTGTTACCTCAGTGGGCACCTGAATATACTAACCTTTCCAATATAAACGCAGTAGTTCATAAATGGCTCTCATAAGTTGATCCTACACTGCTTCAGTAATGTGGGGTCTGGGCTCAGGGGTGCCCATGTCTAACCCATTTCCTGTTTTTCTACCCAGGTATGCTTTGACCTCATTGGCAGTTGTAACGCTGGACCCGTTAAGCACAGACAGGACGCGGACGTGATGACAGCACTACTTTATTTTCGAATGTGATCACACTGTGGTTTTTGTTGTCACTGGGACACAGACACTCCTGTTCCGCTCTCACGTCTCTGCCCCTCTGACTGTCACTGTGAACATATAAAGAGATATAATCACACTCATGTCCCAGCACACCTGTTCACCCCGCCCCTGCGCCGCCCCGAGCTCACTGCGTCACCCCTCTGCAGCCGGCCAGAGACCACACCCACGCCACAGCAGTATGTTTGGGATCACTGTCATCCTGAAAAACGAAGCCGCTGTCAATCAATCCCCCACACTACTGTCTGCAGTGCCGAACCACGACGTGGCCTCCACCATGTTTTACAGATGGCTTTGCACGGGTGGGGTGGCTGTAGCAGGTCATTTCCTCATTGGAAGGTTGGTAGTTCGATCCCTGGCTGCAGCCCAAATATCCTCGGGCAAGACACAAACCCAAAGCTGCACTCTGATACGTCCATCAGAGTGTGACTGTAGACAATAGAGCTTGTGTGAATGTGTGACTAAGGCAAGTTGTGCGCTTTGAATGCTCAGAGTAGCAAAGTGCTGGATAGGAACCAGTCGCATTCACACACTCACTGTCGCATCTCAATCCCGACCTCTTTTCATCTATTGAACCAGAAATGTAAAATCTGCATCTATCACTCCATAAGACCTGTCGCCACTGATTTCCAGTCCAGTTCTTGCACAGTTTGAAACATCTCAGCCTTTTCTTCTTGTTTCTGGCAAACAGTAGAAGCGACGACTGCAGGGCGAGATACAGCTCTCAATTATTTGCTTGGTTTTTTCCCCCTTTTTCTTAACGACATGACGCTCAGATGCTGTTAATGTGCTATAAATGTCGAGCATAGTTAAGGAAACCAGTGCATATTTACTAGGGGTGCAACGATACTCGTATCGGTATTGAACCGTTCGATACAGTGCTTTCGGTTCGGTACGCATATGTATCGAACAATACAACATTTTTAATTTATTTTATCAACTTTTCTTCTGACGATGCTGTCTGTGTTGAGTGCTCAGTGGATCTGCGTTCGACTACTCCGCCTAGGCTGCACTGTCGAGCGCAGATCCACTGAGCGCAGTGCAAGCTAGCAAGACAGAAGCTAAGCTCGTTGCAACATGGCAAATTGAACCTCCCCCACCCTCATTCAGATCTGGCCTTTGGAACTATTTTGGTCTTCATGTGACGTATGACCCTGAAGGTAAGCGCGTCATGGACTAAAGTAAAACAGTATGTTGGATGTGCCACGCAATGCTCAATTACATGGGTGGGAACTAGTGCGTTAGCGCAGTTAGCTCGTTAAAGTGTTGACACCGTCCAGCCCCACGCACGGGGCGATCGGCGGTAGCTCGTTAACGGAGATTTGCCGTGTTGTGGCGTTAACGTCGTTTCAGATTAACGCTGACAGCACTAGTGGGAACACAACGAATATGACTGCACATTTACTCCGACATCATCCTAGTGCAAAGACAAAAACAACAAGCAGCATGCTACTAACTTTACCCGAGTCATTTAGACAGCCGTTAGCACAGGATTCTCCTTATGGGGACCTGATATGTTTAATGTGCTGCTGAGAATATAGCCCAGAAGAAGCGGATAGTAGAGCTTTTATTTTGAAAGAGCCATTTCTCTGTAATAAACTCTCTTTTCCAAAGATGAGGGATTTCTCCATCAGATTTATTATTTTATTACTTTGTTGTTTCAGCAACATTAAATTTAAAAACTGTACTTTTGAGTTAAAATATATATTTATAATTTTAATAAATGACAAATTAAAAAAGCATGAACATTATTTTGTATCGAAAAAATATCGAACCGTGACACCAAAGTATCGAACCGAACCGTGAATTTTGTGTATCGTTGCACCCCTAATATTTACTACACGTTTGTCATATTTGGTTCCTAATTACTTTTTTGCATTTGGGCCACTTAAGGCTTACATCCAGCTTGTCTAGGGCAGAAGGCCATCAGTGCCGACTCACTGCAACATGTGGCCTACATCCACATGCTCACATTAAGAAGGGAGACAGAATGGATGTTGATGGAGCCATGAATCAGCGGAGTTGGTCTAAAAAGACTGAATATTTCAGAATGTCGATTACGACCTTCAATTATTCACTTGAATATCCTGTTCTTTAAAAAACAAGTAATCACACACTAAACTGCTTGTTACATTATTATTATAAATGTAATGATGGAAACAATTTGATCCGAATGAGATTTAAAATACATGAATGTTAGAGGCGAGAGGCTTTTCTATTCGCCGTCTGCCCGCCCCTGTAGATAAAGCTTGACTTGATGTCACAGTCAGGCCTGACACTGATATGCAAACTGACAATGCGTCATGAGCCAGATAAAAGCATGATGCATTTTTCATTTGTATTTACACACAGGGTTACACAGTGACTGTGGAGTAGAAAGTTGATCTCAGTGAGGAGAAAATGTGAATGATTAAACTGACCCATCATGTACATGGAGGCTTATCCCTCACTGATAGCCAGCTTTTCCAAACATTAATAAATCCAGCAGTGTTGATGGTGCTGTGCATTTGCTGGCAGTTACAATCTTACTAAAACCACTGTAGAGGAAAATTGAAGTTGGATTAAAAAATGAATGAACAGATAGATAAATGAGTGTTTTCCTGGTGCTGCCTTTAAAACGGATGCCTACAATTTACAGTTTTCCATTAACAGATGCCCAATCGCCTTTCCACTCCTGCATCCAACCTTGGACTCCTCACATTAGCACCGACACGCACGCCACAGTCTTCCTTTTCTGCACATTTTTAAACTCACATGTGTCAGTCTGTCTGCTCTCCATCCTCCTCCGAGCTTTCATCCCTCTGTACTGTGGAAATCAAATATCAGCATAAACAGTGTTGTCATGCTATTACCAGTATCACCAGTGTAAGCTCTGGTTTCACAGGGGTCATAAAATAATCTTGTTGTATTTTCCCACATTCAGAGAGAGAGTGAAGCACAAAGATCATAGCTTTGACTGTGTTTGCATTTGTGCTGATTCTTCAGGTTTCCCCTGGTGTGTTTATTATTGTTGTTTTTAGTTTTTATTGCAGGTGTTGTGCTGGAGGATTACTATTTCTCTGCTGGTGGGACTACATCGTTCTGGGTTTCAGACGCCTGAAGAATTCTATTAACCTTGATTATGTCAGGCCTAATAACGTGTCACCCTGCTAAATAGAGTGGGGTTCACGTGGAGAAGGATGTGGGTGCATCATGCACTCGAAAAAGCCAGCGGATTATAGAAATCTTCTTGTGATGTTGCTAACCTGAGTGGACAGATTGAGATAAACTAAATAAGTAGAAATAAAATAGTTAAGGTTGGTGTGTGTGTGTGATAGTGCAGTCACTGATTGCCCTGGGTGTGGCGGGCCCTGGGTGTGGCGGGCCCTGGGTGTGGCGGGCCCTGGGTGTGGCGGGCCCTGGGTCTCTTTGTTGGATGGTGGATGCTGCAGGTTGCTATATTTGCCATTCATTAATCCAAAGGCAGGGACCTCACATGACACTAGACATCCAATCAATTCAGTCACCTTGAACTTTGAAGATGAAAGAGTAACTAATCTCATTCTTCGCCGTCATTCCTGCTCCAAAATACTCCCCCCGTGTTACAGTCTGGATTGCTGTTGATCACAAACCGTTCACATCAAGTCAGTCAAGGACTTTTGTTCTCTGACAGATGACAGAAGCCGGTACTTGTCAGCAGGACTGGTCCTCAGCTTGAACAGTATTGTGTTTGCCCATCTTTCAATGCCAGTCTTGATCCGCAGTGAGCTCTTGTGCTCCCAGTAATCCCCGTAACCTGTCTTTGCTTTTCTTAGAAAATATAAAGGAATCTTTAAGTAAACTAAGTAAGGAATTAAAAAAAATTCCCGTGTTGTTGCAGTATATTAATGACTAACCTTATGGTTGTTCTCCTGACTGAAGTTTGGTCCGTTTACAGCATCCTGCCATCATTCTAACCCTCAAACAGAAGACTTGCATAACATACGTGTCCTACCTGCCACGGAGAACTTGTAGTAATGAGAGTCGATCTGATCTTCATGTTACTCAGGGCTACCCTCCCGACACTGTTCATGACTTGGCTATTATTCCAGTCTTGATGTACTCGTTTATAAAAACTGTCTCTTGACATTCTTAACAAACTACTTCTGACCTTTTATATAAATGCAGAGACAGAACGAATAAACCTCACTCTGTACCACCTACAGATCTGTAAGGACCATCGGAGGTAATGTCCATGAAAATGGGAATTTATTAAGGTTGCTCCAGTTATTAATTGGAGATCTGATACTAGAGGCAGAGCCTGCTTGGCTTGTGCTGCTAAACTCGCTGTTGCTCCTCGACTTGACCAACAATCTTCTTTGTTCCTCACTTTTTGTGCTTTGCTGGAATTCAGCTTGAAAGAGCAAAGTTTATATTTCAATGATATTATATAAAATATTTAAATAAACAGGAGGTTTGTCCTGTTTGCTCATTGAACTCAGTTACTGCACTGTTCACATAGTCGCCCGCCCGAGTGTCGAGTTTAACCCTCAAAGGTTGATCGTCATCACAAGGCAGGCGGCGTTTTGAAAGTGATAACTCAGGAACGAGGCAGATGTTTGAAACTGATACCACAGCTGTATCTACTGAAACTCTGACAAGTTTCAATCTCAATGACCTCAAGGTCAGAGGTCAAGTTCACACTTTGTCATGTTATTATTCCAGAATGAATTAAATTGATCTTCAAACACAGTACAGTGGTGCTGTGATTGGCACTGTTGTCTCACAGAAGGTCACAGATCCACCAGGCCGGGGCTTCCTGTGTGGGTTCTCTCCGGGTGCTATGGCTTCCTCCCACAGCAGGGCTACGTTAGTGTAAGTGTCAATGTGAGTGTGAATGTCTGTGCTTGTTAGCCCTGTGACAGACTGGCGACCTGTAACCTCAACCCTTCACACAAAAACTCATCATGACAAAGTTTAAAAAGAAAAAAGTTTGCTTGAAATTCTTGTGAATTCTGTTAAATTCAGAACGATGAGTCTGACGGAGCTGCAGCACGGCTCTGTGGACAGAGGAGAACCTTCTGGAAGGGCAAACAGCACAACACCAATCAGGCCTGTGTGGGGGAACCCACTCCTAAGTAAAAGGCACGTGACACCTGGAGTTTTCCAAAAGGCCCCCAAAGGACCAGAAACCAAATCAACTGATTCTGGAATAAGACCATAAACTGACAAGAATACTGTCCGGATGGAAATGACGCCTCTGCATGATCACAAGCATCAATAACTCCACACACTGGTACGAAGAATGTCCCGAACAGTAACAGCACAGTAACACTAACAATCAGTACATGAGTATTGTTACTAACATGATGGTTGATTCATTTGTGCTGGCTAAGGGTGAAACTCACCGAAAGGAAACGAGAAAGATTTGAAAAACGTTAGTGTGTCCTCGTTTTTATGATCGACAGTCGAATGCATTTAAGTAACGTACATGTTTTGTACTTGAGTATATCTCACTACTTCATACACCACTCCACTGCATGTCACATGGAAATGTACTTTAGTCTACTGCAGCCTTTAGCTTAGGCTTTAGCTTTAATGTTTTTAAAAGATGAAACCAGTGGCTCCACCTAACCTGAAGCTGTGGTTTGGGTAATATTTCACTTATCAAAGTGGACACGAAACACTCCACATATTCAGGGTCATTCACATCATGGAGCCCTGCTCTAAAAACTGTCATAGATTTAACTCCATCCATCCATCTGCTTCTGCTTCTCCTTTTCAGGGTCGCGAGGGCGCTGGAGCCTATCCCAGCTGTCACAGGGCGAGAGGCGGGGTCCACCCTGGACAGGTCGCCAGTCTGTCGCAGGGCCAACACACAGAGACAGACCATTCACTCCCGCATTCACACCTATGGGCAATTTAGTATCTGCATGCGCTTATATAAATGTAACTTAAAGTTATTTAAAGTAATCAAAAAACAACATTTACATTGTACTGTGTTAACAAGTGTTTTAGGCATAAATACTCTGAGTACAGTCGAGGCAGCTCCTGTGTTTTTTCCTTCATCACATTCTGAGTTACTTTTAATAAGTAAGAAATGTATTACAGTACACACTTTTCATGTGGTTGTTTTTCTGTGAGCTGCATTGTTTACACTGAACAGCTGATGGCACTGAATATACCTCTGTGACTGGACTGAACCAAACCTGCTGTCCTGAATGATCTACAGAGGAAACAGCTGAGAGCTGGAGCTAAAGAGCAAAAGGGAGGAAATATGAACAGTCTCATCCTGGGCAATCAGACGTCTTTCAGCAATAAGGTGGGAATGCTACTCAAGACCAAGAGGGAATTCCAGGAGTGCAGTCTGTCAGTTGTCCCAGTAGAAACCACAGAGCACTGAACCTGCTGTAGAGTCATTGTGTATCACAGCAGGCTGAGCAAAGGCTGTAACTAAGGAGTTTTCAGGGTCATGTGATCCACAAGTTTTAAGTGTAATGTTAAAAGTAGAAACTCTAGAAGCACGGGACTCGATGTGGACACAAAGGTAGAGTGGGAAAAATAATACAGTGAGTTCAAACTAGTTTGACGGTGAGAACGCTGTCGAGAACATGTTTCCTGTTGGAGCTGCTGGTCGAATCTGAAGAGGGGGACGAGTCCAACGTTTTGGAGCCCAAACAGAAACAAACGATCCTACAGGAGGAAGAAAATTCGAGCTGAACAGCAGGTTTATTAGAAATGATCGATGGAAGATGGAAGACAACTACAATGTCTGTGTCTATCGTGGGACAGGATGTTGCCCACTGCTATCAGGGAAGACGATTTGAATTTAAAGAAACTAAAATACTTTTTAAACTTTTGTTTCAATTACGAATAATAATTGAGTCCGATTTGACTAATCAATAGTGCTTTTCATAACACACTGCATAGCACACACACATGTGCATCTGCATATATCTGTGTGTGTCTATACACGCACCAGGCACTTATTATTATTATTATTATTATTATTATTATTATTATTATTAGTAGTAGTAGTAGTAGTAGTAGTAGTGGTCGTATTAACTGCAATAACAAAATAATTCCCAATTCGGGTTTAATAAAGTACATCTCATCTTACTCTCTCCTCTGGTCTGTTACTTTGCAACATCTAGCAGTGCAACACAGCAGACACACACACTCGTTACTGTGTGCTGAATGCAACAAACATGACGCAGTGCAAAAATGCATGTTGTATGTATCACTTTTCAGAGTTTGATTTTGTAATATTGTAGCAGAGCAGGAAAAGCAGAGTTTTACAGAACATTGGCCAACGACAGCATCCAAACATGAACTCTTACAGCAGGCATAGATCCTACAGTCCCATCCAGCTGTCACCCACTCTCACTGCAAAGAGGAAAACAATCTCTCCATTCATAATTCATCTGACCAAACAGGTTTTATCAGTGGTCGACACTCAGCCAATAATACACACAGACTAATTAATGTAACAGATTACTGCTTCATCAGCAAATTAGGAGCCATGGCTGTGTCTTTATATGCAGAGAAAGCTTTTGAACAGGTAAACTGGGAGTTTTCATTAGAATCTGCACAAATTTGGATGGTTCAGTCTTCATACATTGAATCTAAATGCAGTGTTAGGATAAATGATCTTACTTCCCAAACCTTCAATGTCAGGAGGGCCACCAGACGGGGCTGCACACTTCCCTCTTCACTTTTGGGTGTTTGTATGGAAAAACGTAGATATTAAAGAAATTCAAAATGAAACTACAGACCATAAGATAAGCCTGCATGCTGACGATGTGCTGCTTTTCCTTTGGAACAAATAAACTTGTCTTCTTAAAACGATCACACTGATAAGTTCTCATCAGTATCAGAATACTCTGTTAGCTGGAGTAAATCAGCCGTTGTGATCACCTCCACCACCCCACTGCAGCTGGGTAACATTACAAATTTATGTATACATTTTTCCACCAAGCTATTGTTATGATCCAATGTTGTCAGTGTTTGTTTATGTGACTCCTCCCACCAGAGGATGGCTGTGGGTTTTCCCCTTTCTCTCTTAGGAGGTGGACACCTGGGCGGAGTCTCTTCCTGTCCTGGGATTGGATAATTGGTTGATCACCTCCAGTATTTAACTACCGGATGACAGCCACCTGGCCCCCCCTCTCTACTAGCCTCCACATCCAACAAAGAGCCTGTGTTTTGAGTCATTGTGTCTTTGCCCATTGATGTGCAAGTATAACTGTGTGTGTGTGTGTGTGTGTGTGTGTGTGTGTGTGTGTGTGTGTGTGTGTATCTTAATTTTGTAAATAGCTGTAATAGATTTGTAAAGCAGTACATATATTGTATATATCCTTCACTGCAGCAGCCTGGTAGGGGTGAGGAGCCATTTTTGTTGATTGAGTTTTCTCCTGTTTGTCATTTAGAAACTTTGGTAAGTGAGTTGTCTTGTTTTTCATTTGTGTAGGAAAGCATAGGGACCATCAGGGAGTTCTGTTTGTTATTTTTAACACTGCTCACTGCTGAAGCAAATAAATGGCTGCTTAGCACTTTAAAATATACTGTTTGTGTTCTTGCTTTGGTGGAGTGGGAGTGGGCCAGTTTCTTGTTGCGTTCAGTACACGCCCAGACAAAGAACGTAACACTATTGAACTATATTCCTCTACTAAATATGGCAGAAGATGATATCACAGGTTAAATCAACTAAATGTACTGTCATGGCATGAAAAGTGAATACAACATTTTCAAAATCTGGAATGAACAACAGCAGGTTTGTTGAATAGCAGCTGTCCACACGTGTATCCCAGCCTCAGCCAAGCTGTGCATCGTAGCCAAAGCTAACATGGAAACAAATACATCACACATACAGTCCTCACTGCCCTATGCCCAGTTTGTATATTACTCAGTGGTTGGACGAGTGTATTTCTCTCTGGTCCGCACTGATCACTTCCATCATGTGGCTGGTGGTGCTCAGCTGCAGCCCCAGCTCCCCGTGTCTCTTGCTGGGGGTCTGCGTAAGTCTAGCGGCCTCCTGGGGGCCCGGGATCTGTTCTGGGGGATTCTCCTTTTTCTATTTCTTTGCTTATTGTTCAGTCTGGTGGTCGCCCCCCGACTGATGCAGCATAACATCCACAAGACAATATGAATAATAAAGTAAATAAATAAAACAAAAACGTTAACAAGAGGAGCCTACAGCGAGGCTACGGTGCTCCTCCCGGGAGAGCAAATATGTTTGACACAACAAAGGATTCAGACCATAATTCTGCTTGGACAGGACAAAAACCCCAAACCAAAACGCTGCATAAGGAACAATCCGTTTACTATTATTAATAAATTTGTCCATAGCTGTCAAACTGGCCGAGGATGTGAGAACATGATCACAGTGCAGCATTCTGCAGCCACGTCTCTCTGCAAACAAAACCCGCTAACATCAGGTTTTGTGGGACGTGATGCTGATTCGGTCCGGGCATGCTCTCTCAGGTGTTAAACTCTAACACTACTGAGGACAACACCCACAACATGCTCATTTTACCCTGTTACCCCTGTGATGCTATGACAGCATGAACTCTGCTACATCTTCCATGAACTGTTTATTGTCAGTCCCAAAAGTTGAATCTGTTCATCTGAAACCAGCACCGCTGATTAACAATGACCATTGATCAGTGTGGCTGTTGATCAATGGTCATGATAATTTCCGTATTAATGACCATGAAACTGACGTTGCGGCTCACCGTTAGTCAGAGGTGCTGCTTTCAGTCATTATGCAAATGTGCTGTTTATAAACCTGCATCAGCTGAGACTGAAGTCTCATTCAGTCGACTTTGATGGAAGAGCTGCAAAGAAGAAACGTAACGCTGTCAGAAACCTTCATGTCTTCATATCCTACTCGAACTCCATTAAAACATTTAGCTAAAACAGAAGAGTGACCTCATCACAGCGCTAAGCATCGATGTGAATTTACAAAACTTTCATTCTCACAAATCCAAAAATTAAACAATTTCACAAACCGCATGCAGATTAAACTTCAAGGTTGTAATGGCGGCTCGCCATAAACTACAAGCTGATTTAACATGAACGTGACTTCAAAAACAACAGCAGCTGTTTCCTGACATCAGCCCACAGGAGGCCACGACAACACAGAAAGGATCGAACTTAAAGTGTTTCAGTATCTTCAGAATCGTCTTTGTGATGACGTAAAGTCAGAAATGGATATATTTGAAATTTTAATAATAATAATAGTTACATTTAAAAAGATTTTAATTGGAAATAATTCATTTTTATTGGCTCCAGCCACCCACGACCCTGATGGATAATTAATGTTTGATTTATTCAAAAGCTGTAGCTACAAAGATGATTGTTAGAAGGGAAACACTTACTGTTGCTAATGTTTACTGCATTACAGTGGATGAAAAAACAATTCATTGCAGTGTTAAAAAAATAAATAATTAAAACCTTGTCTGTAAAATTAAAAAATGATTAGTTCCAGATTTTATTCCCATTTAAAGAAGTTAAATGATCCAGTGTTTTATTATCAGTTATACTTACAAATATACCAACGATTGTGTTTCTATACAGGAGCACAGAAACACTCGATTTCTGCCAAATAAAATCTTCTATTTCTATTTGTACGTATCGAAACTACAGTCTGTTCCAGTGAATATGCAGACCACGTGAACACACTTGGTTACACAGTACTACTGAATCGCACACACTGATAAATAGATAAAATATTACACAAAAAGAGAGCATGAATCGTTTGGTCATAATGAAATGTTGCTGTGCACCAATTAGGTTCGAGAGATAATGAATTACTGTGACGAGGTTTATTGTTTTCTGTGCTTTGACTCTTTGTGACTGTTGTTACAGAATCACTAACTTATTTATTTTCTGCTGTTTTTGTACTTATCACACACGTGCCCACAGAGACAGAGTCTGAAAGGGTCGTAAATGAAAATAAAATATTCACATTTTTAGATACAAACGAATAAGTTTCCTTTTTTAAATTTAGTAACAACAGTTCTTATGTTGCAGTTGCCGTCACAATAGTGAAATACTCCATCATGTCCCAGTTTGTAGGCGAGAGAAGCTATAAAGGACGTGTCACTGCTAACGTGAAATAACGTTTCTATTTATGGGTCGGACTGCGCGGAAAATCAAGTAAAAGTTCTTCAGGCACTTTATTACCTTTTAACTTTAAAAATCATGATAATGTTTCAATATCAGAGTTGCTGCCATTTCCAATAAAATCATCACATTTCAGCGAGTAGTTACATTAATATTGTAACATCATGCTGTCAGTACATAATTCTTTAAAAACTGAGCCTTGTTATTCCGATACACCGATGCAATTACTACCTGGAACCAATTTAGGAAGATTGGCTCACACTCCTGTGATGGTTACTAGTGCCTGTTTAAAAAGATTATATATGAAACAAAATACTAAGAAGATAAAAATAAAATACACATTGAAAATACAATCGAACATTTAACACTTGGTGTGCTGCGTTCGCTTACTGCCAAAACGTCAGCGGTCTCTCTTACCGTAGGTAGTCTCTCCGACACAGGATGAGATTGGCTTTGGTGTACAGAGTGGATCCCACCTCGCCCAGTCTGCAATCACAGCAGGCACACTTGAGGCAGTCCTCGTGCCAGTACTTATCGAGAGCCTTCAGCAGGTAGCGGTCCTTGATCTTCCGGTTACAGCCGGCACAGCCTTTAGGCTTGGTGTCCGGCTGGACGGAAAGCATTTGTATACCTGGGAGAAGCACAAACAAAGCTTTAAAATCATCGAGCAGGTAAACACATGAAGGATCACAGAACGATTAAATGAAAAAAATCAAAACCAGGATAAACAGAGAACTAGACCTCAAGTTACATACACGTAATGCACTGTTTAAAATCATGGCAATTAAGAACATTGACAAGAAAAGTGAAATAAGACATAAAATCAGGGATAATGTGCTTTGATTTTAATGCAGCCCTCAGTCTTACACTGTCGTGTTTGTACAGTCAGTGTTATCACAAAATGCTCAGAGTTACAGATTTGTTTTTTAATTGTGAACTGTGATGACATTTACTACATGTATGTATGTTGTAGGTATGTGTGTGTGGTGTTTTCCTTTATTTGGGAATATTTACAATAAGAGCGCCGTAGTGTAGTGGTTTACAGGTCGGCCCCGTCCAGAGAAGACATAAATACCTTTGGGCTTTTGCACCTGTTGTAAGAAAAATCTGGTAAATCAAACATGCAAAGCTGCTGTGAATCAGGGAGCAGTTCAAAGAGATCCAGAATGAGGTTTAGTGCAAAGACTGCAGCAGCTTCCATAAAGGTGTTACAGTAAAGACCAGCTGTGCAACATTTATAATTCAGACTGAAACAACAGTTTCCCTGATTAGCACATCAGTCAGTGCAGGATGTGGTGCATTGTTTGATTAAAGAAACACTTCTTACAGGAACCCGACACTTTTCTGACCTTAGCACACATGTTTGCCTTACATTTGATTATGTCCAGGCAGAGCAGCTTTTACACAACCATGAATGAAAACACTGAGTTTCAGTGCATGCCCACACAGACCCCACGCCACAGTTTCCCAGCTCTTTTGCACCTTAGTCTTTGGGGGTGTGGTTAGAGCCGAGGAGGTTTGCAGTGGCCTGTATTGTTTGGCCTGAGCTAACTATGGGAAGCCTTTGTTGGGCCGTTGAGGCGGTGAGAAGGTGGGGGTCACTGAGTTTTTGCATGAGGCTGGAATTAGTATTCTCCTGCCATTCTCCGAGGAGTGGCACGGTCCCACTCCCCTTTGTCCCCCACCCCCGCCCACACACACAGACCACAGTGTTTAAGCTGCATGTTTAGCTCGGGTCATCTTTAAATATTAAAACCTGTCAGAGTTTGAGGGCTGCACCGTGTCGCTGTAGTCGTTTGTCCTTTGAGGTTACTAACATCGTTTTATTATGTTAGTTGGCTTAGTTGTAAGTGCAGACTGATCAGCATTTACTACCAGATAACTTGAACCTGCTGTTCACTGGAATAAACACAGCGTCCTCCATCGTGTTTAAATGTCACATGAAAACTGCGTTGAATGTGTTCAGCAGCAGGAAACGATGCAGTTTGAATGACATGTGTTTACAAACTATTAATAATCTGTAAAAACAGATGTGCGTCCTTTTAATCTCCCACAAATTCTGTAAAAAGTTAGTTTTTCTCGCCGCGGTGCGGGAGGCGGCTCAGCTCGTTTGTGTTGTGTTGGGGCTGCCGATTTGTTAATTGGCTGGATTTAGAGAACGGAGCGCACGGCTGCTCCCCCGCGCCCGCTCAGCGGCACTGATCCGTCCGGCCTCGTTAACACTACAAAGTCCCCGCGACTCATTACCAAACCAAAAGAAGCAAGAGTTTCCACAGCCCTTTTACTGTGCCATAAACTCGGCAGAGAGGAGGGGAAGCACGGCAGGAATGTGGCCGCTTCGCTTTTTCGATTGCCGGGGAAGTGCTGAACAAAAGCTCCCAAAGAAAGCTCGGAGTACTAATCATATCTGTTTATTTGCTGCTGGCTCGTAGCCTCCCTTTCCCCCGTTCATTGTGGGCTTCTAAGCTGCTGCTGCTGCGCGTCCGCAGCATCATCGTGTGAATCCCGAACGAATGGAGGACGGCGAACAGAGACAACAACGGTGTTCCGGTGCGAGCTGATGCTCGCGTTTTCACCCCGAGTTTAATCACTGTTGTCGTGGGAGCGCATTATCGTTAGAGGCCAATGACGGATTTCTCAGACTCGCATTTCCACGCACCTCGCACAAACACATGGAACAGCACCGTGTGGACCTGTCTGCCGTTTAATTACTGACAAAACGCACACCGCTCTCACGCATTCGTGAGGTGCTCTCGATAAAATGAGGCAAGTTAGATAATGGATCGTTTCTAGCAAAAGCAGGTCAGATGTGAACGCGTCGCCTTCGACGCAGAGATGCTGTAACTTGTCGTCGCAGAACACTCCAAACACACAGAAAACGTTCCGTTCATACAAGCCGAAGCCAAAGAAAGCGTCTTACCGAAACTTTTCTCCCTTTTCTGCATTTGTTGAGCCGCTGGAGCAGCCGAAGCACCACCATGCAACCCGGAACCGCCTGGACCGGAGATCAGCTGTCTGCAGGCAGACTGAGATCAGGCTTTGTTAGAGAGGGAACAATCCAGCACGGCGGCCAAAGTGGAATGAAGAGAAGGAGAAACGCCGGCTAATAAAACGCAGGCGGATGCGTTTGCTCCCGTCGGGCGTCGCACAGTGTGTGAGAGCACGTTTATCGGTGCGCAGAGAGAGGCAGGCAGCGAATGACAGAACGACAAAGAGATGCTTCCCCTCCACGACACTGGCAACCTCATCACAGCGGCTCCTGCTGCATGCTGCTTGGCTCATCAGCAGGCAGAGCAGAGGTTACGCACAGCGGCTCCCTCACCGAGCAGTAAGCGCGCTCTTCCCAAACTCTTACACGTATGAAGCCTTGTTTTCGATGCTATTTCTGCCACCTTTGTTTTCAGTAAGGCTCATTCTTCTGATCACTCACCTCTCTCAGCAAGTTTCAACCGAAGCCTAAACTAAAGCAGCGAATTGAAGCAGCTACAGATTGCCAGAGTTGGAGCAACTGGCAGCGCAGGTCGCCACATTGACCTGGAGCTTGGAAACAAAGACTTCCAGGAGCGACTGCTTGGTGTGTCAGCAGCTAGCTACAGGTGGAAGCTGCAGGGAGCTCGGGTCTGTCAGAGACTGAAGTTTCTCTTATTATTCTCCCACCTCCAGTCTTCTCAGCAGTGACACGATATGATCAGTTATTAGCAGCTGTTTGGTTAAAGGATGCCTCCCGTACACGCCCACTTTCTTTGATTTTGGAGGGTCTACATTATAGATACAGAAGCAAATGCAATAGTCCACGTGTAGGTAGAGCAGTTTACTCCTAACACTGACACTAATATTGAGATGAGCAGCTCTCAGAGAGTCACAGAGGTAACTCCTTGCATTGTTTATTTCAGCCTACAGTACATCTGCACAGGGTTCTAATTATTAACATTTAAAAAGATCAGTCCGAGTTTAAGCCCCCAAAAGTGAAAGAAAGTACTGTCTACTGCTTGCACTTTTGTTTGGTAAAAGACTAGTGTGAGAAAATGCAAACATCACAGTGCATATAATAGCTCTGTGATTACACCAGCCTGTGGCAAAGGGAGGTCTCCAGCTGGGTTAACATCAACAACTCTGATTATCATCTCGCCATAGTTGCTTTTAATCATTCTTGTATTAAAGGACAAATGCATTCGCCAGGTTTCCGTGTCAAGTCGTGCATCAATTAGCGACCTAGTTTAGATGAGACGAGGCAGCGAGGAGGCCCGAGTGTCACGGTATGGTTACCCCATACCTTCCTCCCCACCGCACCACTGCTCCCTATCACACACACAGATGTGTCATATAAATATGATGATAGACAAATGAAAGTGTGGAAGGCACTGAAGGAGGAGACACAAGTCAATAGTTGGCATGCAACTCCAGCCAAAAATGCAGCAATAATGAGTTGGGTCATAAAATGCTCTCCGCGCCATTATGAGTGATGAGATGCATTAAAGCTGACAGGGTATTACCTGCCAGTAATTAGGTTTTGTCATGGATTGAATTATTTCAAGGAGGCCTATCTCGGTAATCATGCAATCTGCTGCAGTGTGTGTGAGGCTTCCACCCCTCTCCTGGTGCCCTTCCACCCTCCTTTCACTTGCTGTGTTCAGCCAATTATTCATTCTCCGTATGAATATAAGATGAAGACAGAAAGCAGGAGTGTATGTGGAGAGCGGGGGGAGCGGTGAGCATCGCGCGGCTAGCCGGGTCTTGTCATGCACCATACAGTACTCTGCCAAACCGGAGAGAGGGGACTTCTGCTACACGCTATGACCCCAACCATCAGCCTGTAATGAAGACACAAACGAACCTGCACCAAAACCAGACACGCTCTGAACAGCCTTGCATACATGACATTTCAGCAGGAAGCAAATCTGCTACATTTCCATCCGATCTCTTCCCTGGGAGCTCAACCAGCACTTTACATGCAGCCCTTGCTGGGGCTAAGCTTTGACTTAGAACCAAGAGAAGCAGAGTACTGATAACACATACCTTGAAGGAGCTACAGCCAGGGATGCCCAAAACAAATACTGCCGGGGTTTCGTCTTCTGTGTTCTCTTGACTTTGAATGAAAATCTCCAGAAGGTAACTTTGTGAGAGCTTGGCCAGCTCCCGCTTTTCTAAAGAAAACTTTGCCGCCAAAGTTTTATGGTTTGATAACTGTTAATAGCTGAGCTTTGACCCTAAACTCTGCTCCCCTCGCTGCTCTGTGGCTCCTGCAGCTCTCTTACAGAGCATCCCTTTCCCCCTTCTCCTTCCCTGCTTGTATCTCTGTGTGTCTCTCTGTTTCTCTGACAGGGAAAAGCAGCGCACAGTCGAGCCTCCTCTCCTATTTAAGCCCCTCCACCAGGTCCCCAGTCAGCAGCACACTCCAGCTCATCCAAGAAGCTGACAAGCACCGTTAGGGAAGGCAGCGCATGTTGCTCTAATGGACCTCATTAAGCTCTACTTACAGATGTTCTCTTAACATAATTGATCTGCAGCGAGTTGAGAGGACGGCAACCTATTCCCCAGCCCCCAATTATGGCCCGGTAATTAGATCCCCAACCTCCAGTTCTCCACATTCACCCTTCTAACATTCCGAAATATCAAAGTATCTCTTTCTCTCAAAGCGACCACCCCTCCCTACACCACCTCACCTCCGTGTCTCCTCCCTCCTCCCCACAAGACACTATTGACAGTCAGATCCGCTAACCTTTGTAGTGTAGCCAGATTAGCAGTGAACTCACTGCTATTGACAGCGCTCACTCAGTTTTCTATTCCTCCTTTCTCTCTCCTTGCCTTTTCATCCCCGTTGGGAGACAGAGAGAAAGTGAGTGGCACAGATGGAGGAAAGGGAGAGCGAGCGAGGGGGGAAACTGAGTCGGCATACGCCATAAAACATCCTAATGGTAATATTTGTCTTCATCTTTTACCTCAAATAATTCCTCTGATGCCAACTTGGAATAGAAAAGGTGTTGGGTGGAGATGCCGGGAGCTACAGAGTCGTGATAATGTAGCTTAATAGTGCCAGTCAGTGTCACTCCTGTAGCCCCAATGTTGAAACAGAAAGCGGTCGAGTAGAATGTCCTACTTTTGCATCACGTAAAAAACTATTTATGATGAAAAGTAATAAAATATTGTTCCCAGATCTTTAAGTTTTCACAAATGTAACAAAATAGTTTTTTAGGATGTCAGGAAACGGGACACATACTGTTGCCATGTGAGAATGTTTTCATAACAGGAGATATCAACATGGCGTGCACCCGCAGGCCTCCCAGCACAAGTTAAAGGCCGGTGGCTAACTGGCAGTGTTTGCTCTGTCCTGATCGTCTGCTTCAGGAACTCATTTTACATCGAGTCCACTTTGGTCCTTACTGATCAAACTCAATCCCTGATCTCAACGTAAGCTAAAGAAGTGCAGTTTCAAACACATGCATTCATTTTTCTACGTGATAAATGTGTCTAAGTAGAGAAAAACTTTGATGTTTATTGTTTTATATATATTCAAAAAAATTTGATGAAATTTAAAAACTAACATTTCTATTTCCAGCCATCAGGCTGA
This sequence comes from Haplochromis burtoni, assembly GCF_018398535.1. NCBI lineage: Eukaryota > Metazoa > Chordata > Actinopteri > Cichliformes > Cichlidae > Haplochromis > Haplochromis burtoni. The sequence goes on along the minus strand of NW_024582534.1, from coordinate 777,294 downwards.
AGAAAGAGTCCCACTGGGCTTGGTTAGCCTGTGGGACTCCGGAGGCAGCCGACAGGTATCGACAGGCCAAGCAGAACGCGGCGCGGGCGGTGGCGGAAGCAAAAATTCGGGTGTGGGAGGAGTTCGGAGAGGCCATGGAAAAAGACTTTTGGACTGCCTCGAAGAGATTCTGGCAAACCGTCAGGCGTCTCAGGAGGGGAAAGCGGTGCTCTACCTGCACTGTGTGTAGTGCTGGCGGAGCGCTGCTGACGTCGGCTGAGAAAATCGTCAGGCGGTGGAAGGAATACTTCGAGGACCTCCTTAATCCCACTGACACGTCTTCTTCATCTGGGGACGAGGGGAGAGACCCGCCAATCTCTGGGGGCGAGGTCACTGAGGCAGTTAAACAACTCCCTGGTGGCAGAGCCCCTGGGGTCGACGAGGTCCGCCCCGAGTTCCTGAAGGCTCTGGACGTTGTAGGGCTGTCCTGGTTGACACGCCTCTGTAATGTTCAGAATCAGAATCAGAATACTTTATTGATCCCTGGGGAAAATTATTTTTTGTTACAGTGCTCCATTATAAACCAACATTAAGACAAGACAGACAATACACTAACTAAGAATAGTACAATATATACATATATATACATACATACATAAGTCACTCATAAATAAATAGCTGAACAAGAAACACGTGTAGTTGTAGCAGCAAACAGTGTGTTAGGTGGAGGAGTTGTACAGGGAGCCACAGGCAGGAAAGATTTCCTGTGTCGTTCAGTGGTGCATCATGGGTAATCTCAGTCTCTCACTGAACGTGCTCCTGTGACTGACCAGCATGTCATGGAGTGGGTGGGAGGTGTTATCCAACATTGTCTTTATCTTGGACAGCATCCGCTGTTGCGTGGAGATCAGGGGCAGTACCCCTGGACTGGCAGACCGGGGTGGTGGTCCCCATCTTTAAGAAGGGGACCGGAGGGTGTGTTCCAACTACAGGGGGATCACACTATGCCAGGGTGCTGGAGAGGAGAGTCCACCCGTTAGTCGAACCTCAGATACTGGCTCTGTCAGGGCTGCCCTTTGTCACCGATTCTGTTCATATTTGTTTGGACAGGATTTCTAGGCGTAGCCAAGCGGCGGAAGGCTTCCACTTGGGTGGTCTCAGGATCTCATCTCTGCTTTTTGCAGATGATGTGGTCCTGTTGGCTTCATCAGGTGATGGCCTCCAGCTCGCACTGGAACGGTTCGCAGCCGAGTGTGAAGTGGTGGGAATGACAATCAGCACCTCCAAATCTGAGGCCATGGTCCTCAGCTGGAAAAGGGTGGAGTGCCCACTCCGGGTCAGGGACGAGAGCCTGCCCCAAGTGGAGGAGTTTAAGTATCTCGGAGTGATGGGAGAAGAGAGCCGGAGATTGACAGACGGATTGGTGCAGCGGCTGCATTGATGCGGACGCTGCACCAGTCTGTTGTGGTGAAGAGAGAGCTGAACGTAAAAGCGAAGCTCTCAATTTACCGGTCGATGGTGGTTTGGGCATCTGACAAGGATGCCCCCTGGGCACCTCCTGGGGTTGGTGTTCCGGTCATGTCCCACCAGGAGGAGGCCCCGGGGCAGACCCAGGACACGCTGGAGAGATTATATCTCTCGGCTGGCCTGGGAACGCCTTGGTGTCCCCCGGATAAGCTGGAGGAGGTGACTGGGGAGAGGGAGGTCTGGGCCTCTTTGCTTAGGCTGCTGCCCCCACGACCCGGCCTCGGATAAAACGGAAGAAGATGGATGGATGGACATTTCTATAGTAGACAGTGAAAAACAGAACCTTTCCTTTAATTCTTTATCTATTAATTGTAATGAATTAATGTAACGACTGTGGAGGAGCTCGGTATCAGCAGGAAAAGCTGTTAAAATTTATAAAGAATACCAATTAAAAGCATGGCTGCCTTCATATTTTTCAAAGCCATGCAGGGGCCATATCCCAATCCTTGCTGGCCAATTCTGGCCCCGGGGCCTTATGTTTGACACCCCTGGTCAAGTTCAAGTCGAGAAAATTTGGTAACCTGACACTCAGCACATGTTATTAGTCTGTGTCAGTGACCTTCAGTGTTCATGTTAGAGACATGTGCCATTATAGACACACACACACACACACACACACATACACACACACACACACACACACACACACACACACACATCGTACGACACACACACACACACACACACACACACTGTAGGCGTTTGTTTCTAACTGTCCTGTAAGTAGAAATACTCTGAACATGCTGCATATGGATGGATTTGCAAATATAAAATTTTAATTTTACAATAAAAACAAACATCAGGTTAAAAAAAACTTCTCATCCCAATATTTTTGTACATTAATTTTTCTTCTGATATTCAAATATTAAACCAAAAATATTTGTTTATTGTTGTGTAAACCTGTTTAAGCAAGTCGTTAAAAAACATTAATATAAGAAATTTTGCTTGCTGATATAAATTAAGACTAAACACTAAAGGAGGCAGCGGTTAAAATCAGGCAAGTAGATTCAGACCAGCTGATTATTCAGACCCAGAATCAGCTGACTGATTTAGTTTTGATCTTATTATGAGACTGAAGGACGATTTATAATTCTTTTTATGTTTGAATGTTTTTTTCTTATGCAAAAATAAAGATTATGTGAATTATAGAAATGTGGATGCTATGGTAATGCAATTGTGCATAACTGTCCAAAAACCCAACACCCCCAGAGGCTGGCATCCAAAGTGGGACTGAATCAGGTGGTGAGTAGAGCAGGTCAGTTCACTGGAAACCAGAACAACAAACACTGAGTCGCTGGGCAAAACTGGCAGAGCTGGAGGTAAATACACAGCTGATGATCACAATGTATGCAAAGAGCCAGCTGGAGGTCTGGCTCCACCCAGGGCGTGGTTACCTGCTTCACCTGCAGCAGAAGAGAGAAAAACAAGCATGCCTGACAATATTTCAGTAATCTGTGCTCATTTATTTATTTATTTAAGATTCTGATGTTTAATTATTACAGATATGATTCCAGTAGCCCGTGTCTTGTATCTCAAATATTACACCAGAAATAATTTGTTTGTTCTTTTTCAACCAAGTTATTAGAAAAACATGCTAATAAAAGACTAAAAAACTACACCGATCAGTTATTTATTGTGGAACATGTAGCTCGACGTTTGTGTGTATAGCTTGTGTATGAACAAACTGCCTGGTCATGTCAATGTGCATTATTTCACTATGGGAATAATAATAGCAATAATAATTAGTATTATTCTTAACAATATTACTGAAAATATGAATAGAAATGATGAAGAAACAGAGGGTCTGTGTGGGAACTGGGAAGAATAGTCACCCTATGCTGGAGATGACACAGGGTAACCCTCGTTGGTCGTACTGTGTTGTTTCAGACGGGGGTGGGTGTCATTATTGGTCAGGTGAATAGTGTTTTTGTTCTTTTCCCAATTTCTATTGTTCTGTTCGATCCCAAGCACACCAGCAGACAACAGAATGAATGATCAAGGTTGCAGCAGCCCAGTAAAAGTCCGGACCTCGGCCTGACTGACGCTGTGATGGGACTTTAAAAGAGCTCTGCACAAACACAAGCCTGCAAACGTCAGTGATCTGAAGCAATGTTGGAAAGTTTCAGTTTTTCACACATTGCTTTTGCATTGCATAAATGATGACATGGTGTGACTGTCCCGTGTTGTAATCTTTATGTTTTGTTGTGTTGTTATTATGAGCAAAACCCAAATCCTGCTCTAACTACGCGCACATCAGCAGCACATAGCACTAGAGACGTTTAACTGGCTACAACAAACAACACTGGCTAGTTTTGTTTGTTGTAGTCATAATTTTTAGTATTTTATATAAATACTATGTACTCTTTAATTTTCAGTATGTACCCTTGTTGCCCTTGAAAATGAAACTTTTAGCATTACTAGAGATGGCACGATACCACAGGAACTAAAAATGTGTTTATCACAGTGCAGGATGAGCTGTTACAAGCCAACAGAGACACGCGTCCTGTAAACTGGCAACTCTTCTTTCATTTTTTCATCTTTACTTCAAAGGCTAATTGTTGCTAAAGGTTATAAGACTCGAATTCATTTTTTAAAGCAGTCTTCAGCTGTATTGTTTAAACCAGTGTTGGAGACATTACTCAAAAACATCATGTATTACACATTATTTATTATTTTTCTTAAAAGTAAAGGAGTATGTTTGGTAAATACCAGTTAACAATAAAACTTTAGGCTACAGTCTCACACACCAACACAAATCTGCACGCTATCAAAGACACACAAACAATCTTTCTTTAGTGTTTACATATGAAACACAAAGCCAAAATTAAAAATCAGCTGCACAGTGATTGGACTTAGGAACGGAAACAGGTAGAAACGGAGTCTGCTAGGTTTGAATGTCGTTCAGCTCGTTACCTGTTGAAGATCAGGAGCTGCTGAAGCTGGGGTCACCATTCACGGCATTATCATCACTCTGGATGCTTTGCTAGGTTTGTGTTGGCATGCTCTCTGTGCAGATGGTTGCAGAAAGTTGACGTTGTGTTCGCAGAAACTGTCCTGGATGCAGTTTGCACTCATCCTTTTGTGTAGTAAGAATAAAAATGTTTGCATTTTTGCTCCTGGAAAGCTGTATCGCTGTTCCGCTCCACCGCTGTCATCCTTCCACATGCAACCTAAAGGTGTGCAGGAAAAAAAGCTTGTTTTTTGGGTGATGCTTTGCTCTCTCTCACCATTATGCTGCAATACAAATAATGACATAATTGTAACTGTAATGTGATTTCCGAGTTTAGTACAGATTACTATATACATCACACTGTTACAGCCAATACTGTTTATAACACACGTTTAATTTAGGTGTGCTGTACTTGAGGCCACAGTATCTACTTAGACTTAACAGTATGTAGTTCTTCAGAACCATCTGATACTTCACAGAATAAACAATATTTCAGCTGTGCTGTCGTCATTTTAAAAAACAATCAGCTTAAATACAATTACAGGAACATGCATAAAGTTTAAAGCTATAAAGATAGAGAGCTCTACTCAGCAAACTGATCCACTATTTTCAGTAGCAATCACAAGATCGCTCCGCTCAGTCTGATCCTCAGATCCTGATCCTGGGCTCAGGTCTCCTGTGCAGAGAGGAACAAAAGGCAAACTGCAGTCATAAAGCCAAAGCAGATGAATATGCAGATACAGAAGACTCAATTCAATTTACTACAGCGCCAAATCACAACAACAGTCACCTCAAGGCGCTTTATATTGTACAGTAGATCCTACAATAATACATACAGAGAAAACCCAACAATCATATGACCCCCTATGAGCAAGCACTTTGGCGACAGTGGGAAGGAAAAACTCCCTTTTAACAGGAAGAAACCTCCAGCAGAACCAGGCTCAGGGAGGGGCGGGGCCATCTGCTGTGATTGGTTGGGGTGAGAGAAGGAAGACAGGATAAAGACATGCTGTGGAAGAGAGACAGAGGTTAATAACAGATATGATTCAATGCAGAGAGGTCTGTTAACACATAGTGAGTGAGAAAGGTGACTGGAAAGGAAAAACTCAATGCATCATGGGAATCCCCCGGCAGCCTACGTCTATTGCAGCATAACTAAGGGAGGATTCAGGGTCACCTGGTCCAGCCCTAACTATATGCTTTAGCAAAAAGGAAAGTTTGAAGCCTAATCTTGAAAGTAGAGATAGTGTCTGTCTCCTGAATCCAAACTGGAAGCTGGTTCCACAGAAGAGGGGCCTGAAAACTGAAGGCTCTGCCTCCCATTCTACTTTTAAATACTCTAGGAACAACAAGTAGGCCTGCAGAGCGAGAGCGAAGTGCTCTAATAGGGTGATATGGTACTACAAGGTCATTAAGATAAGATGGGGCCTGATTATTTAAGACCTTGTATGTGAGGAGCAGGATTTTGAATTCTGGATTTAACAGGAAGCCAAAACAGGAGAAATCTGCTCTCTCTTTCTAGTCCCTGTCAGGACTCTTGCTGCAGCATTTTGGATCAGCTGAAGGCTTTTCAGGGAGTTTTTAGGACATCCTGATAATAATGAATTACAGTCGTCCAGCCTGGAAGTAATAAATGCATGAACTAGTTTTTCAGCGTCACTCTGAGACAGGATATTTCTAACTTTAGAGATGTTGCACAAATGGAAGAAAGCAGTCTTACATATTTGTTTAATATGTGCGTTGAAGGACATGTCCTGGTCAAAAATGACTCCAAGGTTCCTCACAGTGTTACTGGAGGCCAAGGTAATGCCATCCAGAGTAAGAATCTGGTTAGATACCATATTTCTAAGATTTTCAGGGCCGAGTACAATAACCTCAGTTTGATCTGAATTAAGAAGCAGAAAGTTAGCGGCCATCCAGGTCTTTATGTCTTTAAGACATTCCTGACATTCCACTATCTTTTTCCAGTTTAATGATCAGGATTGAATAGATGTCTTCATCCAGCTTATGTAGGAAACTGATGACACAATTACCAATAGGTGGGTTAATCAGCCCATGTGCATGAACTGAGAGATGGTCGCAGGAGAATGACTCACTTCTATAACACAAAGCATAGTTAATTAATACAAGGAAAGATAGAGAATACTAGAGCTGGAGAAAGGTAGGGAAATTAGTGGGTCAAACATATTAAAGTCCCTGACCTCTTATCAAGGGTGGCTGGCCTAGGGATACAGCAATGCTCCATACCCCTCCCAGTCCACTAAGTATTTGGCCCCTCTTCCACAGTGTCTGGCATCCAGAATGTGCCAAACCATACAGGCCAGGAGATCAGCAGGTGGGCACAGAGCACTGGAGAGAGGGTGTTTGTAATGTGATACATTAAGAGATATCTTCAACTGGCCAGTTTCAGGGTTGATCGGCGTTTAACTGGGAGTGAATTTTTTGGACTCAGTCTTATAAGGGAATATTTTTTAGTAGAGCCAAATCCTTTGACCGGGCAGGTTTGGAGCAGGAGTGAGACAACAGTTCACAACCTCTTTGTTTGCTCCTTGGTCCGTAACAGAGCAGTCCAGATAGTCCTTCAAATCCCACGGCGAACGTGATGTTGACAGACAACACAGGAATCTCACCTTCAGTGCCGGAAAAAAGAGGTACAGAGATAACCAAGGGGCGCTTGAAATGGTGAAAGAGGATGTCACAGAATTGTGGGTATATTTTATCCAGATAAGTAGTGTGCTCCACATGGACTGGTTTGAGGAAGTGACACACAGGACGGTTGCTTCCAATTCCTAGTTTGTGTTTCCGCTTGGCTGTTAGTCTGGCTTCTACTTCAAATAGAAGTCATGCTTCAGTCAGTCAATCTGGGGATTATGTTGCTTAACCAGGGGTGAACGAGAACCAAAAGTGTGTTTGGAGTTTTAAAAAGGCATAGCACCGTTTGAGCTGAGTGATTACCTGAGAGAGAGATACTGGTTTGGTGCAGTGAGTGATTTTCTGGTGTCATGTTCCACCCAGTGCCTAAACCGTAACGTTTCAGGAACTTTCACTTCCAGCAGAATCAAATAAACACGAGTCGCGAGGTTATCCGTGTTCCCAAATGTTATTGTCCATCCAGAGACACATGGCTACCGACAAGTCTAGTGAGTAAAAAAGCGGATAAACTAGAGCCAATTCCACTAACTTTTTCCAGTTTTTGGATGTCTTCATCCAGCTTAACTAGGAAGCAGTTATAATTATTCATAGGTGGGTTAATCATATCAGGTGCATAAACTGACAGGCAGGAGCAGGTGAAAGAGCTGCCTCTAAAAGCGTGTGGTTAATTCACCCACACACACCCATTGTTTCCAGCAGGGATGATTCACAATTCTCCATTTGGCAATCTGATGGATGCATCTGGGTCTGGAGATTTCCAGGAGAATGGTACTTGTCGGACTGCATTGTGCCAAGTGTAAAGTTTGGTGGAGGGAGGATTATGGTGTGCAGTTGTTTTTCAGACTCTTAGTTCCAGTGAAAGGAACTCTTAATATTTCAGCTTACCGACACATTTTGGACAGTTTCATGCTCCTAACATTGTGGGAGCAGTTTGGAACAGGAGGTGCCTTCCACAATGTGTGCATCAGTGTATAAGTGCACAAAGCAAAGTCCATAGAGACATGGATGAGCGTGTTTGGAGTGGAAGAACTTAACTGATGTGCACAGACCCCTGACTGCAGCTCCACACAACACTTTTAGGGTTTATTGGAGTGGAGACGGCCTGCCAGGCCTTCTCGTCCAACATCAGTATGTAACCTCACAAATCTGGTTCTAGGGGAGTAGTCAAAAATTATCGGCTAGCATCGTATTAAACCCTATAGATTATCAATAAAAGCTCAATGAGTAGCTTGGAAGAGCTTCACAAGCAGGGGAAGACCTCGAGCTCATTGAGGTTGTGCTTGAGGATGACCCAGGTGTCGGATCCATAGCAAAGAATGGGCAATACCAGTGTGCAGTACAGGCGGATTTTGGTGATGAGGGTGACGTTTGTCTTCTTCCAGACGCACCATCAGAGGGAGGCGAAAGCTGCTGACGCTTGACTGATTCTTGAGTGTATTTCCGCCGTTGATGCCACTTTCTTTGAGTTCCCGCACTTGTTCGATTTGCACGCCTTCGAGATGCACAGAGGCTGCCGACAAATCAGTAGTAAGGACTTTGGGCTTCTGAGCACTGATCTTGAAGCCATATGGTTGAGTAAACTGGGCGACGTCGTATAGGATGTCTGTAGCCTCGGCGTCATCTTCGGCAACGATGGCACTGTCATCTGTGAACATCAAGTCGGTTGCAGATTGGTCATCAGCGACTGGACTCTGTGGCAGCCGTTGAAGGTCCTGCGCATAACTGCAAAGTTGAAGAGCCGGGGGGATACCACGTCAACGTGCCTGACGCCAGGACTTGAAGTCGAAGGCAATCACTGTCCGCTGTCCACATCGAACCCTTCGCTCGATCAGGTGGTGAAGAACAAAGACCTGATCGCACATGCTGCGAGACTGCTCGCAATGCTTTTGTAGGCTTGACTGAATGATTTTCATGAAGACCTTACCAGTGATGGAAAGGAAATTCCACAATAGTCCTTGCACTTGCAGGTGTTGTCTTTCTTGTGAAGTGGGATACTGTCTGTATCGGTACCCTTTTGGCTAAGATTAGCCAAGGGGCTGATCAGCTCTGCAAAGACAAGCTTTGAGACAAACAACGTCTGTGTCGCACTCTTTGCAGAAATGGTGCACAGCAGCACTGTTTCGGGATACCGCGTTGCATAATCTACCAGAAACTATACAGAGCAATATCCATGTGTGCTTGGAAACAACGTGTTTCATACAACAGTGCATTTAGATCAACATTTTTGATTGCAAAAGCTGCCAGACAGGTTTAAAATGAATATAAATACATAAGCATGTTTTATTTAAATTATGTGACATCCCTCAATGTCTCCTTCTCATGCATCTCACCAACAATAATGCTGAGCTTCATCACTGGGCTTGAGCGCTAGGACTCCAACTATAATCAGGAGACCAATCAACATTTTTCAGTTTCAAAGTCCACATTTTCTAAGCCTCAAAGCAGTGTCCTTTAAGACTTTCACAAGGTTGCGAATTCATCCCCAGAGTCAGACTGGTAATGAAGAGCTCTACTTCACAGTCCTGAGGTGTCTGAGGAAGCATGCTCAGAGGGAATGACCTGAGCTTTGGTGGACAACATCCAGCTCACATTGCAAAGGCACAAAAGAGCAAAAAGTGTTAGAATTCTGACAAACAGACTGTTTTAAATAGAATATCAATCAAATTTGTTCCTATAGCTTATCCTTTTCAGGGTCGCGGGGGGCGCTGGAGCCTATCCCAGCTGGCGGGGTACACCCTGGACAGGGGGTGGAACTCTTGCTGTGCAGCAACAGTGCTAACCACTGTGCCACCGTGCTGCCCGGTGCAGCACTAAAAGCATTTACAATGCAGTAAAAGCAGCATATATTTTTACATAGCTTGTGTTTAAGGTTAGATTTATCGCCCTCTATCATGGTTTGGTGAAGCAGTCCTGAGTTTGTCTGACTTCAGGTAGCAGCGAAAGGACAGTTGGTAGAACCGTCACTGAAGTTTTAAACTGCAAGTTTTTTTTATGTAATATTCTGAAAACAGATTCTATAAATCAAGTTCAAAAGTTGTATTTGCTGATATAAGATCGCTGAAATCAGATTCTCTAGTTTCTGCAGAGAAAAAATTTAAAGTCTTTGATGATGCTGATATTAATTTAACATTATCCTGAGTAGGGATGGGTATCGTTTAGGTTTTATCCGATACCGGTGCTTAAAGAATGGAGAACACAAACTTTGACCAAAAACCTCTCATGTTCAGCTGATAACAATGTTAGCCTTTTCTGCAGCTATAGGGGATTTATGGCATCACTCTTGGCTGGAAGCAGTGCTTAAACAATGGAAAAAACACAAACTTTGTCCAAAAACCTGTTTTCCACTTTTTCTTTGGTCATTTTTGGCCAGGGTGAAGGGAGTATCTGCCATCAAACAAGAAGACAGCCGCATGTAGCTATGATGATGTTTGCTAGTTCACCTTACATGCATTAATGTAATAACGTGGTTAGCCTACTCAACGTAAATTACACACGAACAACATTAAGCTACTCACGCAGAGAAGAACGGCTGCTGCTGCATCATCATCCGTCATCATTTCTGCTACACTGGCAGGGCTAGGGGCCAGGACTCTCCTCTTCGGGTTTTTGGGGGATGTTGCTAACTCCGGGTCCGATAACAGGCACCACACCCGCAGTAGATGTGCTCGGTGTGAGGTCTCGCAGCAAGCTATCAAATACGGCGCATTTTTCGGCTTTTAAAAAGACGCTATGCGTCGCCAGGTGTTTCATCAGATTCGAGGTGTTGCCTCCTTTGACAGTATCACAGTATCAGCTTGAAGCACTTGTTGCTGCTGAGTTTGCATCTTTTGCTGTGAAGTACAGCCAGACTTTGATCGCTTCGTCTTGGTCATTTTTAATCTGTAGCTCTGCTCTAAAAGAACGTACGTACCTGGGCCCGCCTACTATCCTCAGAAACGTAAAATGATTGGGTGGAATCCAAAGTGTGTGACATCTCAGGAAAAATTATGGCACCGGATACCGGTACCCATCCCTAATCCTGAGCCTGGGACTGTTAGCAATGAAAACACAACTAATGTCCTGCACAACAGTGGCAGAAGAACTTATTGTCACGTTTCAGGAGTAAAATATTAAATTTAACTGTCATGTTTAGTATTGTGTGAAATTCTGGATGTAAAATACAGAGGTGAAAATGAATTTGATGATGATCTTAAAGTGGATGATAAATAAAACTTTATTGGGATTTAGAAATTCTAAAAACAACAAAACAGGCTTTAAACAGACATGTGAGATAATCAGAAATACAGGAACACCAGGTTAATGAGACACAGCTCCAATCAAATCCAAGAAGACAAGACAGCGAAAGCAAAACTGGAAACAAGGCAAATGAGATGATGCTACCAAAATAAAACAGGATATAACAAAATAAGAGCACACTTAACACAGAAACAGACACAGAGAACACGGGGGAGGCAGGATAATGAAATCAGGACGGGAACCAAAACAAAGGAGCGAGAAAGTCGAAAGAACAGTGACGGCAGCGAGGAGGCAAAGCAGAGGAGCGGCCAGAGGCCAGTGTAGGTGGAGGGGACAGGATACCCCAGGAGGCTCAGGCTTAAAGCTGCGTCGTAGAAAGCCTCAGCTACTCTGTGATGTGATGAATATTTAGAGCAGTGTAGTTAGATAAAAAGATGAAGTCAATTCAATTTTATCTATTTATCACAAGAACCCTCTGCGCAAGGTGCTTTGTGTATTAAGACCATAAAATAATACAGTGAAAACAATCTGATGACCTTCTATGAGCACTTGGTGACAGCAGGAAGCAAAAGCAGCCTCTGCATTAAGCTTAGGAGAACCTTCACTGAAATGAGAATAGTCCAGAGTGTGGAGGCTTCAGGCTGTAGGTGAATGCATGCAGACTGGGCCCGGTGAAGAGGAGACGAAGGTAGACGGTGTGATAAGCCTTCACCGCTCTACCTTTACAGTAAACAGTTTATTAGTGGGCAGCTGTGTGAGGAATTTGAAAAGCCAATGATTGATTCAGTGTGTTACACAATCAGTACTGATTTTTATCGCTTCTTTAGTCGCATCTATTCCCCTGCTTTAGTATTACTAATACAATGCATTATTTACATGTTACATATTGTGCTAATAAGAATCTCAGAATATGTGAGATCTTACTTATTATAGGAAAAATAGATGAAAATAAACAAGAAATTATCAAGAAAGCAGGGCAGCTTTCTATTAAAGCTGAAGTGGTAATAGCAGGGTAACAAGGCAGAAACAAGAGCATAATAATGGGGGTCATTTCTAAATTATTACCACACAGTTACCAAACTGATAACTACTTAATATCCAAGTAATATGATGGGAGCAACAGTGGCTAACATGTCTCAGGCTTTGGTGTTAGACGCCAACAAATAACTGCATTTCAGAAATGAAAGATCTGACATTTTAGAAAGCACCAGCAGTTAACCAATTACAGTTTATTTATCTTTGTATTGTGCGAGTGTGTGAGGATGATTAGTTTTTCAGTCATTACAGCCACCACTCACCCACATAAAGGTGATTAATAAAGTTACCTCTTCTTGGATGTAAAGGTATTTGGAGAGCATGTCGTCTTCTAAAGGAACAAATGCAAATTTGCAGACAAATCACAGCCACATAAACAAAACACACTAACGATCAAATAATATAAAAGAGACGTTTTAAAAAGCCTGTGTGCCTCTGTGCTGTCTACATGGATCATTATTGAAGGAACCGCCACAATGTCAGCTGAGTCAATCGGAGTTTATTCCATTGGTAGGGATAAGACACAGAGGCTTGCTATAATGGCTCATGTTAGATAATAGCCAAATGGCACTCATTTTCCAAGAAAAATATCAGCAGTCAATCAATAATGCATTCAAGGTTCACTTTGAAAGTGATCTTCTGCTTGCAGCTAATATCATGTGGCTGCTCAGCTCCAGCCCTCTGTCTCTAAATGAATTACCTGGCTAAATAATCAGCTGCTATGGTGTCACTGGCTGCTGCACAGCAGATATTTATCTCCAGGGAGGACAGCTTAATATTGCCGGAAACATTCATATGAGAGGAAGATAAGCAACTACGTGTGAAGATAAGATGACTGCTATCAAGCAGCCTAATGATTTTCAACTACCACATGTCAATAATAGGAAAGCTTATGCATTTGTAGAAGTTCTGCTTTATTGCCGATTTGCATAGAAATTGCCTTATTTTAGACTAAATAAGGACTTTTCATTCACTTAATATGGTTCTTTATCCAAGGTCTATTATAAGATATGGTATGGTTTGTGTGTCTGTGCTAGTGTGGAGCCCGCTGACCGATACACAACACTTAGGAATCACCTACTCGTTCAGTTGTTGTTTACTCAATACAGTTATACTTTATGCTCATTGTGACTTTTTTCATGCCTTTCCATTCACTGTACACTACTGGAACCTGAATATACTAAAATAATGTATTCAAATATTTATTCAGTATAAGCTTTAACTTTAGGCTGGTGTAATGTTGATTCAAACAAAAATAATATTTTAAATGTTTTTGACCAAATATAGAATGAAGGGTATAACTAGTCCTTGCTGCAGTACTGAACAGGGACAGTTCACTTAATGCTCTAAAAGCCCCTCAGATATATTTAGGTATAGATATTGCAATTATAGAATCTGTATTGTATCACATCCTGATAAAACTGTGTAGAGGAAATATGTTATCCACGGCACGGCTGCTGACATGCATGAATTACAGCTGCCTCCATAGACCCTACAAATGGTTACTGATGAAACTATAATGGTGGACTGCGCTCTCCCTCTGTGGTGCAGCGTTGGCACATGAAGACCAGAGGAATAATTATTATTTCAGGAGAACAAATATTACCCCTTGGGCTCCAATTATTTTCATGCATTGGCTTGTTTGGTGTCTGACTAGGTTCTTTTTTAATGGTAAAAAAATACTTTTGAATCCACCCTGTGTGTGAACATTGAGCTACTACTGATGCATATGATATTGACTTGATATTCTCACTGTATCTGACCTCTGCACAGCTAATCCAACCATGCAGTGTCAGTTTATCTTTCAGTATTTTCTCTAACTTTATGTTGGACATGTCTAAGGTAATCTGTACATCTACGTAGTTCTCAGCGTTGTGGAGCCTCCCCGTCTGTGGTAATAGTGTAGATGTAGTACCTCGTAGTGTGATCAAGATTCGTTTATGTAATAGATATAATTCGTAAATGACACACGTCAGATCCCTCAAACTGTTCCCTGATGCTAACGCTACATGCTACATGATGCTAACGCAGATGCAGAACTATTAGTGATTAAAACATGCTTTGGGACGTCACTCTGTTATTAGTACGGTGCGCATACGAGTAGGTGTTAGCTATGGTGAACGATTTGTTTAACACCACCAATGAGAAATGCAATCGAAGAGTACAAGGCCTTAAAGCCTTCAGCTGCTTCTTCTGTACAATCTTTACTTTTAAGATGTGATTTAACATTTTCCTATTTAATAAAGCTTTTAATAAATGCTGCATCAGGGGACCCTGATGCAGCTCAAGTAACCATCCCTTACTTGAGCAGTTGGGCATCTATCTATCGATCGATCGATAGATAGATAGATCTGTATCCAGTAAGGGTCCTAAGGCTAGACCCCCTATGCCATAGGTGTCAAACTCTGGCCCGCGGGCCAAATTTGGCCCGCAGCCTAATTACATTTGGCCTGTGAAGCCATACCAAATTATTATTAGAGCTGGCCTACTGGTATTATACAGCTAATATATATATTGTTTAGTATTAAGCTTTGCTTGTTTCATATTCAGTTTTTCAGCAAAACTTGTTTGAGTCCATAAGAAGAGATTCATTCTTAAATCTGCAGGAAGATATTTTTCAATAAATATTAACGTTAGCCCGCGACCTTGTTCTAGTTTTGAATTTTGGCCCACTGTGTATCTGAGTTTGACACCCCTGTGCTAAGCGAGCCTACTACAGACATGAGCGAGACAGATAAATATGAAGGCATGCCGGCTCGGACGTCGCCCGGATCAACAAGGTCCGCGTCAGGTGTTGAGGAACCAGGGCACCCTGACGAGAAGTGGGCTACTTCGATCATCACCAAGGTCCAGTAAACTCCGGAGTTGAGCGTACAGTTGTCTCTACAGTTCTGCCTAGAGCTGATTGTTGGTGTGAACCAGCCATCAGATTATCCAATCCAACTGTATTTATAGAGCACTTTAAAAACAACACGGCTGACCAAAGTGCTTTCCAGTAAAAAAACAGAGATTAGTTAAAAACCATACAGTAAACAGACAAAGAAATAAATATAAATAACAATAAAAGATTATAATCATCTTTGAGTTCATCACAATCACTGTAAACTATCACAGAACATAGAGTAGGACCACTTAAAAAACAATATTATGTGTAATCTGTTATGTATCAAATGAAATTTATTAATATATAACATATAAAAGGTTACACAATAATCTTTTATATGTTATGTTATCACCATTACTCACAAAGCTGTTGTTTATTGTTTTATACTGAAATATTAAAGTATGACAAACAATTAGATATGCATAAAGCTATTCTTTACCATGTTGTGTCCACTTTGTTTCGTGTAGCCACGTATGACTTAAACAGAACAGAACAAGCAGCAGAGTTTAAGAGGTCATTTAAACAACTCAGCTGACCCGTGAACATTAATGTCTAATGGATCAGATATAAAATGATATCTACAATTACCTGTTACACACAGTTTATTCCAGTTATTTGGGAACAACAAAAACAAGACTGAACACTGGAAGAATAAAAAGCCGAATATTTTTCTTGCTCCTTTTTTGTTTATTTGTTTTTAAATGTGTCTGTTTTCTTTGCTCGTTAATACATTTGCTCATTAATGATAAAAGAGCTCCATAAGTCCCATGTTGATTGACGATCACTGAGATGTATGACACCTCTCAACTTGTCATAGAGGAGTTATTTGTACTCTGCTGCAATCCATTCTGTGCGGAAAGACCAGATGTCTCGTCTTAATTAGGCCGGCAGTGATGTTTTTAATGACATCTAGCCCATTACAGACAACAGAAGAGTTTTCAGATCTTCCTCCTGTCACTCCTGTGGGCCTGCTGCTCTTTGTCTCAGACTCAAATGTGAGTTTTGACACATTTAAATCCTCCTAAGACATTCATAGAGAGAGAGAGCATGTGTGTACGAGCACACAAACACATGAATGACAGCAGAAAACAAAGCTTTGTTGAAGAACAACTAATGTGTCCACTGTTCATTTATCATGTATACTTCATTATGGGAATTTGAGCACGCATTGTAAAATATGTTGAGTTCCTATTCTATAAAGTAGAAAAACTAGGTCATCATAGTTGATGGAGGATTTGCTGTGCGCTCCTGAAATAGTGGAACAGAAGTTAAAAAAGAAGAAGAAAAAGCAACCTCTTAGGAATCCGTGCGGTGCTCTCTCTAAGGTTTTGAGTCAGACAGCACCTTCTTTCCCTTTCTTCCCTCCCCCTTTGCTTCGCTTTCTTTTGTTTGGTTATTCTGTTGTTCCTCTTCCTGATGTTTTTCTAGTTTTGTTTCTTTCTTTGCTTTTTTGGCACCAAAATATTGACAGTAAAAGTCTTTCCTCTGATTAATTTTGTCTGGATTGCTCATGATGAAAACCATCTGAAGATGCAGGAGATGAAATATGAATGTAACCTATTTGCAGTTGTGTCCTGTGATGAGGCGTGGCAGCGTGTAACATCTGCAGACTCATGTTAGCGTTAGCGCCCACACCACCTTTCTATTGTATCTGCAGCACACGAACCACCTAAAGGTAAAAGATAGAAGTTTCTGAACAAATGTTATTGCTTGCTGTAATGAGGGTATAAAATGTTATTAATATTTTAGAACAAGCCCTATTTTTCATTTCTGAAACCCACTGTGGGGCCTCTTTTCAAAGGGTTCAGTCAAAACCCAATGGGAGATTCAATTGACTTTAATCTTGCATTCGTTTGAAAATTTGAGCCCATTAGTTAACTTTGCCTTCTCTGTGCAGTTTTCATTGCATTTCAATGAATCCGCTTTCCTGTGGTGTTAAAACACTAATAGTTGCTTCAAATAAAGGAGAGAGAGAGGATGTGAGTCTAAGAGTGAATAAAAAAGGAGGCAAAGACGAAATGGTTCAAACTGCAAAAAAAAAAAAAAAAATAGATCCAAAAATAAATCATGAAATAAAAAAATAACTGCACAAATACTCGCTCTCTCTCTCTGCTGGTTATACATATATGTATGCATATACAGGTGGTCAGAATAAAAACATGACGGGTAAATAAGGATGCGACCTGAACTGCTCCCTCTGATGTGAGATGCTCTCCAGTTTCCATGGATCGGTCTTTTTCACACGTTGTGGACGATGTTAAACACGTCTGTCTTCCCTCTGCTGTCATTTTGTTTGAATGACACTTGAATCTTGCACATTTCTACTGAGTATGAACGATGAGCACTTATCTCCCTTTCAGACACTAAGTAATAAGGGTCTCAGAAAAGCACCTTAATGGGACTGATGCTGTCATTTGGTGCTACATAAATACAGCTGAACTGAATTTGCAGAGCAACTCTCCCAGCAATGTTTTCACCAAAGAAAATTCATCTTGCTTTTTAGTGAGCCGCCCGTTCAAACCTGCGGTATCGCTCAAACACGATAGAAAAGACACCAAAGGGCAGCGGCAACTGTCTGGCCATCGCCTTTAACCAAATGTCATTATGCTTTTCATCACAGGCTAACCAGCTCTCTTTTCCACTCTGAATCCCCATTAATGAAAAGTAGGTCAAGAGCAGCGCTCCAAAAGAAATGCCAAAATCTCCCACCCCTGCACTACTCCTTCTGCTCACCAGACCCCATGGAAAAAACGTACACAGAAGCAACTCCCCAGCGATTTGTCATGCTTCTCAGCCTGCTTTGGCTCACATAAATGTACGTACACATCAAAGGAGTGAGAATGGCTATTTCGCCACCACTCTCTGCATTGTTACTCTACCTAAATGCCTGTTGTGCTGCGAGCAAGGCTGTGTCAAAGTGAAGCGAGTCAACAGATCTCATAGAAATGGATTTTCTAGCATCGGCCTCAGCGCGTTGTTGGATTCCTCCCATCTCATTGTATGCGCTCCTCAAATGAAAGTGCATGTTGCTGTGTCTGCTGCTGTGATCGAGCAGCCCCCATCCCCCTCCCCAACATCATCACCAGCTTCTGACACAGTGCCTAACTAAGCCTGTACCCAGCTTTGGGATATGGAACCCACACAGTCAAATGAGCAAACAAAGAAGCTTAGAAGTCGTCCATGATGGATTAAGAAGGTGTAGGAGTAATGGTGGGCCGCAGACACCCAGTCAGTGAGCACGAGAGTAACCCCAGCCCCCTGTTACAAACAGCCAAGTGTCTCAGACTGTCTGAGCCTGGTCTGGCTGTGTCCATCTGTCAAGTCTCGGTCACGTTGTGATCGTCATCAACCTCGGCCGTGTTCGTCGTCTTTTCAAACACCGTTACCATAGCTGTTAAATGACTGTCAGCGATGTGCTCCTGGACAAACATGGAAGCTTTAATAAAAACAAAATCACACATTCTGATCAAATCTGCAATAATATGTTATAATGTTATCATTTATTTAGAATATTATTGTCTCAAAAATAGACCCAACAGCTGGCTGCTGGCCGCGTTGTTGCAGCTGTGTCTTGTACCCTGGTGTTTCCATTATTATGTCATGTGTCTGTTTAAAGCCTGTGTTCCTGTAGCGCGCCCTTGTGTGTTAACCCTGTAAATGTATTCAGATTACCTGCTTTGGCTGTGACATTGCCTTTGCCTTGCTAAAGCTGTGACTCTGGGATTTTGGAATAATCAGTAACAATAATAATATGTGCTGTGTGATGGTTTCCATGGGAGGAGAGTCAAAATCTACAGGGTGGCCATTTATATGGATACACCGTAACAACATGGGACTGGTTGGTGACATTAAAGTCCTGTTTGTGGCACATTAGTATATGTGAGGGGCCAAACTCCTCGATGGGTGGTGACCATGGTGGCCATTTAGAAGTCGGCCATCTTGGATACAACTTTCTTTCCAATAGGAAGAGGGCCATGTGACACATCAGACTTATTGGTAATGTCACAAGAAAAACAATGGTGTGCTTGGTTTCAATGTAACTTTATTCTTTCATGAGTTATTTACAAGTTTCTCTTTGTTCACAGCCATTGACATGTCGAAGAGGTTAACACGTGAGGAGCGGATCGAAATTGTGTTGATATCTGGTGAACGCAGTAACCGGGTCATTGCAGCAGATTTCAATGCAAGACCCCCTGCGAGACCACCCATCTCCCATGCTACAGTCAGCAAACTTCTGTGAAACTGGTTCAGTGTTGGATTTGCCAAAATGTGGACGCAAGAAAACATATACTAATGTGCCACAAACAGGACTTTAATATCACCAACCATTCCCATGTTGTTACGCTGTATCCATATAAATGGCCCACCCTGGACTGTCACTATTTTCTTCTGCTGCTTCTTTCAGTTAGCACTGTGTAATGTCAGAGCGATAGTTCCTCCTCAGCACAGGGCAGGTGTGCTCCTGTTGCTTCAGCGTTCACTCTTCTTGCCAACAGTTGATGAGATGCTTGAACTTCCCGAGGAGCAGGACACACAGGAGCCTTTAATGAAAACAGCCGCATGTGACTGTTGTTCCTGTATTTTGCCAGCTTGCAGTACGTTATCTTTCGTCTCGGAAACATGCAGTTTTACTGTAACTCGACAGTCGGATAAAGAATTCCCAACACAACAGCTGACTCCTGGCCCACCGGTTTATTGGCCGAACAGAAAGGCTAAAATGAAAGAACGGCTTCAGTTTGTTGTTTGAACCAAATATGTTCTCAGCTTTACCGAACGTAAAAAATAAAGTTCAGAAGTAGCAAATAACAAAACAACAATCTTTACACACACGGAAGGGTATTGAAAAGATGTTTGTAGAGAGAGTCCACATTTGCTTTAGATTATGAAGCGAGTGCGATTTAATGCTCAGCAGGACTGTTCAAAGCTGCTGATCTGGAACGACGCCTATATTCCTAGCTGTGTGTGTGTGTGTGTGTGTGTGTGTTTAGAGGCTGTATTTTTGGAGATGTATATGTGTGCCACGTACAACCATTTAAAGACTCGGTCACTGGACCCAAAGGGAAAGGAAATGAATGGAAAGGCACAGGGCAAAGTTGCAGTGTGGGGGTCTATATCGAACCGGGGCCATCTACCCACGATCCCTGCTGCATCCAATTTCAGCACCGACGCTTCCTGTTAAACCCCATCAAACAGTCACACTGTGGCACAAAGGAAAACCTCATCTCCACGGGAAACTAATCCACCGGTGTGCGCTGTAAGCCTGTCAGAGGTTTTTTTTTTTTTTATTGAAAGAAGTCATCACTCATTTTGCCAAAGATTAAAAGTATGGCTAAATTGAGAAAATCCGCTTAGGAATTCTGAATTTAAATAGTGACTTGCGGTGGCAGCTAGGAGAGATGCCAAGGCTTGTGGGGAGCAGGCAGGTATGGGAGGTGAGATAAATTGAAAATATACATATTTGTTTTTGTAGTTGGATTTTCATAACAGTCAGACTGTTTTTCATTTTTTTAGAGAAAGCAGAGGGTGGAGGGGAGCTGGAAACCGGAGGCCCAACCAACAGCACATAAAAGCTGTAGGAAATAAGTGAACCTCACCGCTCCTGATTGGATATTTCAGCCGTAGATACACACACATGCAAAATGACTTCCTGTAACTTTAATTGCCTTGTGTTGGCAAGAAGTTTTTTCCACAGGGACATGCCAATTTCTCACCAGCTTGCCATCAATCAGATATCTCTGTAACATGCAGCTCACGAGGTTTCACCAGTTTAGCAGCGATAAAGAGAAGCATCGTTCTTCTATATCCAGTTTTCACCTTATAGTAACGTTTACATTTCTGCATGTAGATTTTAATGAGGCGACAGAATCGATTCTTTAATGTCTGGAGCCTTAGGTCTTACTAATGAAGGCTACTTTTTCAATCCCACACTCATCGGGCTGAACTGTGATTTTTCACTGTGGGAATACTCGCATCCCTCTCTCTGTTAGATATTTCAAGCCCTGACCAGAGAGCCTGTGTCTGAGGTGATAATTATGTCAGCTCCTAGACCAAATGATGTATTATTTATTTTGGTGTAACTTCTGCTCCCCTCTCCCTCTAACGGCTGGCTGAGACGTGAGCCCCTGGAGTGGTCATTAATCTGATATCTGGCTGGCCTGGGTGCAGCCCCTGTGATCCTGACCCAATCTCAGATCCTAATCCAAGGAGGAAGAGGGCTGCAGGCCAGGATTTGGAGGCCTCAGCTATCTCCCCCTCTATAATTGATAGGTTTTAGGCTATTAAACATTTCACATGATTACAATCTATAACAATGTATTGATTGTCCTGTACTGGGATCCAGCCAGGTGGGTTTTCATGCCAGAGACACCTGCACTACGCCAACATCCAGGATCTAGATGCTGCAAATTCAGTTTGGAGTTATTTTTGGACAAATGATTGCAAGAAGTTATTAGCTTGAACAGGATTAATGAATAATACAAGGCTGCTGTGATCTTGCTCTATTATTCTCGCTGACGCGCACCCGAGTTATCACGTTTCACTGATAATGATAAAAGGTGTTTGCTGTGTGGACTGTGTGACTATATGATGAGTAATATAAGGAAAAAACATCACTACTGTCAGTGCAGCTGTCCCTGTTTCCAAAGTACTGTAATCTGATTTTTGTTTCACGGTAAGAACGAGCAGCTTTTCTCAGATTTGTGTTTGTGTCTCATTAAATTTACTCACTGACATTTGGATCCTGATATAATAAAAAGAAACATAGAAAGATAAGAAGTCCTGTTCAGTGCTCAGTCACATCGCATCACGATTGTTGATTTGTGTATCTGTGTTTTTCCTCCATTCTTTGTTCCTGTCTCAGCTCTGACATGATGTTCAATAAACTTCTATGTTAGACATTTACTGTGAGCAATAACAGAAATAACAATAATAATAGAAATAAAACACAAGAATAAATCTGTAGAGCTTGTCAGACTCAAACTACTACACAGTATTTGTCACGGCCTGCTCTGGTGACCCGGTGTCTATTTTGTTTCCTTGGGCTGGCGATCCTCTCCGGTCGTCCGACCCAGGAATCTTTAAGTTTTTAAGGTTATTGTTTGTGTTGGTTGTACTCTCTCTCCTGTCTTTCTCCGTCTGTGTGTGTGTGTGTGTGTGTGTGTGTGTGTGTGTGTGTGTGTGTGTGTGTGTGTGTGTGTGTGTGTGTGTGTGTGTGTGTGGGGCTTTGGAGCGTGAATTCACGGGAGGGGGCGTGGCCTCCGCTGCAGTCTTACAGGCCTCTCTGCAGCTTCTCTCCTCCTGCTACCCCCCACAAAAACCCATCTCCATCAGAGACTGTGTCAGCTCCCAAACAGACAAAAAACAAACTAAAAACCAGCAACAAACAACTTAAACATAAACAATTACAAAGAAAGAACAATACAGTATCCACATCTGAACCAAAGAGTAAAACAGTGAAATGTGGATTATTAAATATTAGGTCTCTCTCCTCCAAGTCTCTGTTAGTACATGACTTAATAATTGATCAACAAATCGATTTACTCTGCCTTACAGAAACCTGGTTGCAGCAGGATGATTATGTTAGTTTAAATGAATCAACCTCCAACCGATCAAAAACCAGTCGTAGTCACACGCTGAGGTTAATTATGGAGTTCCACAGGGTTCAGTGCTAGGACCAATTCTGCTTACATTATACATGCTTCCCTTAGGCCAGGGGTCCCCAATCTCAGTCCACGAGGGCCGGTGTCCCTGCAGATCTCACCCTGGGTCAACACACCTGAATCACATGATTAGTTCCTTACCAGGCCTCTGGAGAACTTCAAGACATGTTGAGAAGGTAATTTATCCATTTAAATCAGCTGTGATGGATCAAGGACACATCTAAAACCTGCAGGGACACCGGCCCTCGTGGACTGAGATTGGGGACCCACTTTGCAGTTATTTATTTGTAAAAAATGTTTGGAATCATGTATGATTTTGTTCCACTTCTCACGTGTCACCACTTTGTGTTGGTCTTTCACCTGGAATTCCAATAAAACTGATTCATGTTTGTGGCTGTAATGTGACAAAATGTGGGAAAGTTCAAGGGGGCCGAATACTTTTGCAAGCCACTGTAGGTAGCTCTGTTTTGGAAGTTCAGTCAACGCTAGAAACTTGCTTTGGAATTTGTGCGTGCTTTTTGGAGTTTGTACGTGCTTTGTCTCTAGGGGCCACCGTATAAATTTATATATAAACATATATGTAAAACCACGGGTTTTTTGCATTAGTAATTCCTTTTGTGTATAATTTTAAATTGTTGTAAATAAAAAGTTATCTGGCTTCATGGACAGATAGAGCTGGGTGTCATCAGCATAGCAGTGTAAATGTATGCTATGTCTTCTAATGATGCTGCCGATTATTAGAGATAGGTTGATCATATTTAAGATCGAAGAATTAATTAATGGCAGGACTTCTTTGAGCAGTTTTGTAGGAATGGGGTCTAAAAGACACGTTGATGGTTTGGAGGAAGTAATTATTGAAGTTAACTCAGAAAGATCAATTGGAGAAAAAGAGTCTAACTTAACATCAATGGTACTAAGAGTAGCTGTAGATAATATTACATCTGTGGGATGATTACTGGTAATTTTTTCTCTAATGATAAAAATTTTATTTGTGAAGAAGTTCATGAAGTCATTACTAGTTAACGTTAAAGGGATGGTTGGCTCAACAGAGCTCTGACTGTTTGTCAGCCTGGCTACAGAGCTGAAGAGAAACCTGGGGTTGTTCTTATTTTCTTCAATCAGTGATGAATAGTAAGATGTTCTGGCTTTGCGGAGGGCTTTCTTATAAAGCAGCAAACTATTTCTCCAGGCTAAATGATGATCCTCTAATTTGTGACACGCCATTTCCTCTCCAGATTACGAGTCATCTGCTTTAGGGTACGTGTTTGAGAATTATACCACGGAGTCAGGTACTTCTGATTTGAGACCTTAGTTTTCACAGGAGCTACAGTATCCAGAGTCGTACGTAGTGAGGAGGTGAAATTATTAACAAGATAATCGACCTCTGTTGGGGTAGCGTTCAGATAGCTGCTCTGCTCTGTGTTGGTACAGGGCATTGAAGATGATAACAGTGGGTGGATTATATTCTTAACTAGTACAGCAGAAAGACATCTACTGTGATAAAGTCTACTCTCCACCGCTGTGTAATCAATTATTGTAAATGTAAATGTTATCAGGAAATGATCAGACAGGAGAGGGTTTTCAGGAAACACTGTTAAATGTTCAGTTTCTATGCCATATGTTAAAACAAGATCTAGAGTGTGATTAAAGTGGTGGGTGGGTTCTTTTACATTTTGAGAGAAGCCAATTGAGTCTAATAACAGATTAAATGCCATGTTGAGGCTGTCATTTTTAGCATCTACATGGATGTTAAAATCACCCACAATAATTATTTTATCTGAGCTCGAACTAATCAGATAAAAAGTCTGAGAAATCAGAGCAGAAACTCTGTTAAGGCCCAGGTGGACGATAGACAGCTGAACCTAATCTAACTAATAACACAGGAAGTAGAACTAGACGTAATACACACAGACAGATGTCTAACACAATAAAACAGGAAACGTGAAAACTAAAGGGTGACAATGGGAGACCCGAAAACACCGGGTCAGCACCCCAGGAGCCCTCACAGTATGCTGCTGCACCCATGATTCACTGGGTGTTTCTTCTTCATTCACCTGTCTGATTGAATCATATCTGTTATTAACCTCTGTCTCTCTTCCACAGCATGTCTTTATCCTGTCTTCCTTCTCTCACCCAACCAATCACAGCAGATGGCCCCGCCCCTCCCTGAGCCTGGTTCTGCTGGAGGTTTCTTCCTGTTAAAAGGGAGTTTTTCCTTCCCACTGTCGCCAAAGTGCTTGCTCATAGGGGGTCATATGATTGTTGGGTTTTCTATATCTGTATCTATGAAGCGCCGGCGACTTTGTTGTGATTTGGTGCTATATAAATAAAATTGATACTGAATTTTCAAACTTGACTGGAGCAGAGGAATAACACAAATCTGCATCAAAGTAATGAGGGATAACCAAATTCACAAGTAGTAACACATCCTTGTTGTCACTGCGCAGTCAATGTGAAAGGCAGTCCTGTTGTCCGCATGTTGTGGTTGCAGACCTCACATAATGGGGCTAATTCTGGTCACGTGTTTCAGGCAGTTACATTTCAGTGAGATACAAAATGTATTAAGCATTATGTCATATCGGACTTTTGGACATGCCAGGCTTTGTCTTCTCTTTCTCTCTGCTTCAGTTTCATCTCTCCTCTTCTATCTGAGATCGTTTGTTGCTGTCTGTGCTCTCACTCTCTCATTCTGGGTTCCCATCCTCGGCTCTGCACACATAAGGAAATCAGCCATCTAACTCTGATGAGCTCATCAGCAGACTGCCACTCTTCCCTGGATTCTTGAAAAACCATCAGGCTTTTATTTCGAGCGCCTATATTTATCCCCGGGGATGTCAGTGACTTTGTTTCTCAGATGTTTCTTCAGATTGTGTCACGGTTCTGGGTCATTTGGAATTTCTTATGTTTTGGTTTATTTTTGAATGATGGATTGTTTTCTGTTTCTCTGGTGCTTTGCTGATTTTTATGATAAATCTATGTTTCAGTGATTCTGGTAAATTTCTGTATTATGATTAATGTTCTGGTTGTATTTTGTTATTATTGCAGGTTTAGTTCAGTGTCTAGTCTCACTCTGTCGAGTCCGTGTCTTCGTGAAGTGTCTTGTTTTCTGTTTTACTTTGAAGGTTCATGTTCATGTGTGACGTCAGTGTTTCTAGCTTTGCTGTCTCGTTAGGTCTGATTCCTCCCAGCTGTGTTCCCCTTCGGTTTCTAATTCCTTGATGACGTCCTCAGTGTAGGGTTAGGTTACCCTCTCTTCCACTGTGTCGTTCAGTTTCTTCCTATCAATAAAGCTGGTGGTTAATCGCGGTTAATTTATGATTTAACAAGAGGGGCAATGACCTTTTCATAAGGAAAACTTTGGATAACTTTTCTGCCTTAGTCTCTAAAAGCTAGATTTTTTAAGTTTACTCGTATTTATTTATCTTTGTCTAATAGTAAAATTTGTTTGATGATCTGAAACATTTCAGTGTGACAAATATGCGAAACACTATGAAATCAGGAAGGGGCCAAACACTTTTCCCACCACTGTATCTTATGCCTACATGCATCCACAGACAGCAGGTGTGGAAGAACATGATTACAGAACTAGAATATCAAGTTTG
>NW_024582534.1:719566-733075 GCF_018398535.1 Haplochromis burtoni | reverse complement strand
CTCTACTTCCTGGTCCCAACTCTGGGTAGTCATATTTGGGGGTTTTAATACATTTGGCCAGATCTCTAGAAATGTGAACAACATTGTAATACCAAAAACATACACAGAGACAGATGCATTATTGAAGTCACCATCTCAACATGACAATGGGCATATCGGATACTTACCTCCCAAAGAAAGTTTTTCATTGTGTTAAAAAAGTAAAACTGTGGTAACAATTTCTGATATAATGGCAGTGGGCAAGGACTTATGACAGTAAAATCTCTGCAACAAATCCTTAAAGTACTCCTTTGGTATATCTTTACTAACTTCTATGGGCTGTCTGAGGCGGTCCAAGGATGCTGCTCTCTCTTTGTTAGGCTCTAGCATGTAGGCTAGCTTGCTCAGTAGCTGCCATTTTTCCTCCTTTGCCAATGACAATTCGATGTCCCGTATTAGAACATCTGAACCTATGATGTCACCTTAGTGTTGAACATCTGCGTGTTATTAAATCTCTTGGATTTCTGCATTGCTCCATTATGTGGACAGAAGTTGGCATGCTATCCCAGCTGACACCACTGCTCTGTGGTTCATAGTACCACCAGTAACAGCTCAACATTTATGCTTTTGAATAGTATAAACTGAACCAAACACAAAGCGAAGAAAAAGTCTAAATTTCCTTCTTAATACTTCATGAAATAGTAAATGTAAAAACCTGACTACTGATCCAGATTAGTGGACGTCACGTCGAGGGACAATTGACCTCCTGCATGTGTGGAGAAGCCTAATCAGCTGATCACTTATCCTTTACTCCCACAAAAGGCTTTGAGAGGCCAATGAGTCAAGACAACAAAGACTGCCGTAAGAAGTGACACCCAGAAAGATGGCTTCTGAAGAAGAGGGACCCTTCACAGGAGAAGAGGGATCAGCTCCGTTTGAGGATCAGGAAAAAGAAACAGAAGATTTTGAAGGTGACCTCTGCATCCTTCACACAATCAACCGATCCAGGACAGAAATGAACCTATTTGAACGAGAACGTGTCTGAAGCAGTCTACAGAAGCCAGGTCTGCTGAACTGAGGGGGTGGAGTGCTGGTTATGGTGGTGATAAGACTGGACAGTCTACTGAAACAGGTCACTGAAACTCCCTAGTGCTGTTGTGAAAGGGGAGAGCCTGTGAAACCTCCAGATAAACCAGCAAATTATCACAAAGAAGATGAAAGAATTTGGTGAGAAGTATGAATGATTGTTGTATCATGCAGTGAAGCAATGATCTCTGTTGGTTCTGAGGGCTGGTGTGTGAGGTGGTAAAAGCAGACACAGTGGAATAACTTATTGCACGATACAATTCTTCATAAATCTCCATGAGCTTTATATATATATTTATATAGACCGTGGCTCAGGGGGTTGGGAATTGCATCTGTAACGGAAGGTCGCCGGTTTGATCCCTGGCTCTCTGTCCTGGTCGTTGTGTCCTTGGGCAAGACACTTTAACCCTACGCCTACTGGTGTTGGCCAGAGGGGCCGATGGCGCGATATGGCAGCCTCGCTTCTGTCAGTCTGCCCCAGGGCAGCTGTGGCTACAACTGTAGCTGCCTCCACCAGTGTGTGAATGTGAGAGTGAACTGAATAGTGGCATTGTAAAGCGCTTTGGGTGCCTTGAAAAGCGCTATATAAATCCACTCCATTATTATTATTATTATAAACGCTTTAAATCTGGCATCAGAGCACACCACAGCACGGAGACTGCTCTCATCTAACTCACCAATGACCTCACTGGTGCACATTCGGCCACATCCTCATTCTCCTGAACCTTTTAGCAACTTTTGACAGATTCCCTTTGATCACTCGTCTAAGGAAGCGGGCCTCACCGGTGTAGCACTCTCTTGGTTTCAGTCGTATCTTGTTGATAATAGAAACAGAGAAACTGAAGAAAATAAGCCCAAACATAGCTGCCCTCCTTGATCAGGTGCTGCACAGGTTACTTGAATTTATTTTTTATTCTCATGCACACTGCTGAGCAATGCCTGTTGTGTATGTTGGTGTTGTGAAAGTTCAAAAGCGAGGTAGCTTTCCCCCCCACTCTCCTTTTAAAGTCCACAACCTCAAACTTTTCCCAACCTGTGCTGCAGGTTTGCCCAGGCTCAGGGGAGTCATAGTGTGGAGGAGGAACAGGGAACTCGCTCTCATCTCCTCACACAAAAACACACAAAAAGGCTGACAGGCAACTGGTTCAAAGCTCTCTCTCCCCTCTCCCTGCGCTCTGTGCAGAATTTCAATCTTCCATTTTTTTCTCCTGCAAACTTTTTTTCCAGTGAATATCTTTAAGCCTCTCAAAGCTCACAGAAGAATTTACATAAACATCAAAATCTTGGCAACATTGTTCGCTGCAATTACATTGCAAATGCAAATGCAAGACATTTCCTGTGTTTTGTCTTAATGTGCAAAATAGGAATTTTCTACACACTAGGGAATTACATACTCATTACAGGAGAAGATTGTATTTATCAGCAGGTAACGTGGTGTCACCAGTATACTCAGCAACACAGAACAACATCAGCTGTGGCTGCTTTCCCAAACATTTCTACACAATCGATTTCTAGACTTCTTTTTTCAACCTTGGGAGTTTTCACTATAAAGTTTTACATTTGAACTCACAAATGAATATATATATATTTTGTATATAGTCTGTAGTTATTTCAGGCAGAGTGGACAATGTGTGCGTTCAGCTTAAATTTGAAACATAGATTAGGGTAATATGGTAAAGTATATGTAAGTGTAGCCATGTCTTTTAAACAACGACAGCAATATTCTGTGTTAACCTCCCAATGTTTTACCCTTTCACTCAGTTTTGTAACTCTTCTTTAATATTTCTGAGAAAACAAACAAATAATCTGTCAGTCCTTTTTACTAATGTTACTCTGCTCTTGATTAACCCTATAACACAGGTATTGAGAGTACTTTGCTTTCATTTTTGTAGCATTTCTAGATACAAGACTTCCTTTAATTACAATCTGTCAGCAGTACACTGTAAACAAAAATAAAGATAGAATTAAGGCAATTAAAATTTCCATATTTTTGGGACAATGCATGTATGTACAGTAGTTTTATGTTTATATTGATGTGAAATCTTGTGTATTTTGTATGTTAAATAAAATGTAATTGCATGTGTAAAAACAATGAAACGATATAACTCTGTTATTAGTTGGGCTTTATTATTTAATTTTATGTGAAAAGTCATGTACTTCTATTCCAAAATTAGTGTAATAATGTGATGTGCCACCCATTAAACAAAAGTCAAAATATTTTTATTAAACTAATAAATGGGTTTAAAAATTAGAGCAGTCTACGGTTCATTATGTCAACTGTAAAATGGGTTTTTACGTGTTTTCTAACAGATCTTATGAAGCGCATACTGACGGGTATGGATGTTGAAGTGAGTTGTGCTCAATAAAACATTAGCTTTACTTTGTGTAATACTGCTGTAATACAACAGCAATACATTTCACTTTCCTGTATTTGCTCTTGAAAAATTTTAGTAGTAAAAATAATCTACAGCTGTTGTGAGACTCTGTGGTTGAATGACATAAATTAGAGGATGATGAGATTATGAAACTTTTAACATTTTTGTTATAAAAAACAAAAGCGCTCTGTTCAAGAGGCTTTTAATGAGCAATAAAAAACTAACAAAATTCAAATAATTAAATCAAAGTACCCGAATCACAGTGAGCATAGCAAGTTTCCCTCGTGCACCGAAAGATGTTTGGACACGTTTCAGTGTGCGTGCAGTTAACAACAGGTGCAGCTTTCAACTGCAATCATTAATCAGTGACTAAAATATTATATCGTTTGCATACGCGTTTGTAACCTGTCATAAAGTGTGGAATAGGAACTCTGAAAATGTAGCACTAAATTAAGATGCGAGCCAAATATCCACGGGGGGGAGAATAAAAGCAAAATCCAAACTGTAAAACTGTAAAACGCACTTTAGTCTAAACCAGGCTTTATTGATTACTACTGATACTGTTCATCCAGCAGAATTGTATTAACTATGGTTGCTTTGGATATTTTTCTTCAGAATAACCAGTTGGAGAAAATGACTCTGCAAAAGTTACCCTGCCTTTGGGAGTACCCGACTCTGTACTTAAAAATGAGATTAAGAGACAGTGTAAGGTGTTGGGAGAATTTAGACTACAATACAAGGACACTGACTTTACAAACCTGACACCACTCTGACATTCAAAACAAGGCTACTATTAAAGTAGGGTACTCCCCAAGTGCTTCATCCACAAGCATGGTTCCCATTTGCCTGTGGGATTCCCAGGTACTTGTAGCTGTCCTCTGTGTCTGCAATGTTGCCTTCTGGTAGTTCGATCCCCTCCTCTGGTATTGCTGCGCCCCACTCATGTATTGACCCATGTGCCTGTTCATCTTAGCCGCTATGATGCCTGAAAGGAGCTTCCACGTGGTTAGTCATTCCAGGTTACTCTCATCGACTAGCAGCTGGTTCATTTGTGCTGCCAGACGCTCGTGGAGTGCAGTCAGCTTCTTCAGCCAGTAGGCGTGAACCATGTCAGGGCCTGGTGCTGTTCAACGCTTCATACTGGAGACCCTTTCTTGGATGTCTGCCACTGTGATGGTTACTGGACCCTGTTCAGGGAGGTCGCTGTGGTCTGCCCTCAGATCCACTAGCCCCTGAGCATTGCTGTTATGGGTTATGTCCATCTCCCATATGCTCTTCCAGTATTGCTCCGTCTCCAGCCTTGGTGGTGCTGTTCTTCTATTGTTCACCTGCCACTGAGAGGACACCTTGGCTGGTTCTGTGAGAACAGCTGGTTTATCCTTCTGGCTTCTATTTCTCAGGTGAACCTCTTCAAGCGGGTAGCCAAGGCTGTGAGTCTTTCTTTGGCAGTTTCCAAGGCCTCAGGTATGGACAGCTTATTAGACATATATATATATATGTATGTACACACATGTGTAGACACATGTGTGTACATATATATATACTGCAGCCACCCATCCACTTATTTTTCTGGGTTTAATCGTGCAACTATCTGAGCGGAGAAGCACAGACTTCCCCATTCTGGCCACCTATTCAAGCTCATCTGGGGACACCGAGTTGTTCCCAATCCCAGTCTCCCCAGCAAGTCCTGTCCCAGGGCCTGCTCTCAGTAGGACACACCCAGAATACCACACGTAGTAGGCTGCCTATTATCACGTTCTCTTAGGACATTTCCACACCCTCAGTTAATTTCCGCGGGTCCAAATGAGTTGATGAGCTTATAAACTTATAGCTTTCCCCCCATTTTTGGTTTCTTTTCACACATCGAAGACAATACATAGCTACAGGAAGTTATTTAGCTCGGCTTACAGCCTGGTAGTTTGGAACAAGATCAGATTGTGTTCACACCATGAGCAGACTGCTCTGGAGTTTATTTGGAACTGCGCTGAGACTCCTTTGAGAAGGTGGTCTTAGGCTACGTCTACAGCTGGACAAATTTGAAAATGGTGTTTTCGTCTAAAAGCCCTCTGCGTCCATACTATCGTTTCCGAACAGTTGCTCATGCACACTGAAACGATCGAAAATGCTACGTTCCAGTGCTGCACATGGGTGAAACGTAAGAAGATTCGACCTGCCTCATTTCTGTCTGCCGTTTATTTACTTTCCGGCTCTTTGCAAGGTCGCGTCTTCATGCCAGTTTACAGAGAGCTCACACTCTTTGTGGTAACCATCCCCCACAATAATGACACAATTACTAGTGCAGATACTGACTGTTAGCCTAGGGCGCTAAATGTCGAAGAAAAGCACAGAGTTTGTTAAATGGACTCACAATGAGGTGGAGTTGTTGCTGCGAGTAACACAAAGTACAAAGTTGCAAAAGCAGTGAGAATTAAAGAATTTGAAGAAAAGCTATCTGGAGCATCGTCACAGACTGATTATCTTTAATAGGGCTGTCAAACAAAACAACTGCTGTTAACGCCCTCCGTCTTCTTAGTTTAATTGGTCACATGACTGCATCACATGACTAAATGTCATCGTTTTCGAAAAAGGCTCCGTCCACACTGCGACGCGAAAACGGTCTTTCAAATGTATCCGCTTTGGAGAGCGTTTTCAAAATGCTCTTTTCCTTGACCGAAAACTCGTCTCAGTGTGGACGGGAAGGCCAAAACGGAGAGAAAAAAGATGCATTTTCAAATGGAAACGTATTAGTGTGGACGGACCTCTGTGCAGTTCGTTGTTTCATTGTTTTGTTTGGTTCAAACCCAAGTGTGATTACTGTGTTCTGCAGAAACGATCCACACCAAGTGGGAAAACAAACCAGTGATTAAATGAACAGTGCAGGTGTGAAAATGCCCAAAGTTACCAGTTTACAGAGAGCTCACACCCTTTATGGTAACCATCCCCCACAATAATGACACCATTACTAGTGCAGATACTGACTGTTAGCCTGGGGCGCTAAACAGGAAACATAACATGACATGAGCGCAAGAGCGATGAAGACTGGTTTGGTATCAATCTTGAATTTTGATTGATTGGTATGCTAATTAGTGCATTATCAAATATCATAATGGGAAACTGCACTGATGGAAATCCCACCACAGGTCATCATCATCTTGTTCACTTCCACGACTTCTCTTTGCCCCCACAGCTCACACAGACTGCCCTACCCACTTTTGCCTGCAGATGTTACTGTTGGGTCATTTTAATCTGAATTTCAATTATGAATTTTTTTTTTTTTTAAAAAGAGAGAATTTTTTAAAATAAATTGTGATAAGATTTTCATAAAGATTTATTTCAGCCAGTTACTCTTCTTTTTAACAAGCTTTTACTTCCTTCCTCTCATTCACAGAAGGTCGCCACAGTGGATGAATCCATACACAACAGATTTGTACACCAGATACACAAATGCAACCCTCGCAGGTGTTTGCACCTCTCTGTTGATCTGTCATATATTAGGGGAACGTGTTAGCCACTATTGCTCTTCCTCAGCTCTCTCCAAAAACAGAGGACGAGCGACCACTGTGGTCTCTGACCACAACACGTCACACAATAGAGTCTTGATGTCATAAACATCATCTGCATGGATGGACTGCATCCTAATGGAACATCCAAGCATCATTTAAAGCTAAGCTGGAAATGTACTTTTACTCATAGACTTATAGCTGTGATTAGTATGAACAGCTTATTGAATTTAAAGCTCACTGGAGACAGATTACAGTAAGGAGTTTTGTGGCCTTCTGCTTGGAAATATATGAAAACTGAGCCAATCTGCTTTATGGAAACAATTTAATTTAGAAATTTAAATTTATAAAGTTCAAATTTTCAAATGACAGTGAGGTATGGGTTAGAGCCCCCCCCCCACGCACACACTTTACTTTACACATTGTGGCTGCTACCGACTTTAACTAACACCCACACACGTAAACGGATGTTTCTTCCCATCCTACACTCCCTTCCCCAATCGTTGTGCTGTTCCTGATTAACCATAAACGAGCAAATATTTTCCCAGTGTTCGCCAGGTTAGATCCCCATTTAATTAAACTGGCTCATTATGTCGGTCTCTGATGAGTGGAGGAGAATCAATTATTCAATTCACAAACATAGGCCGCAGGAGCTGGAGGTGCACAACGAACTGCTCATTTAATTCCAAGGACACTAATTAGCTACAAAGCAAGCACTAACTTTCCCTCTCTGTTTTCCCCCCTCCCCTGCCTTTTTTTCCAATTACCGGACATGCAGGACACTTAA
Source organism: Haplochromis burtoni (assembly GCF_018398535.1). Classification (NCBI taxonomy): domain Eukaryota; kingdom Metazoa; phylum Chordata; class Actinopteri; order Cichliformes; family Cichlidae; genus Haplochromis; species Haplochromis burtoni. Next base: position 725,348 of record NW_024582534.1, on the reverse strand, counting down.
AGTTTGCAAACAGACGAGGAAGAATCGCAGGCCTGCCAGTGGGTGGTGTTTTAAGGAGGTGTTTTGGGAGAAGTAATGGGAGAGGGGTGTGGTAGGTCAGTCTTTTGCGTATCCACCCGGATTCTCTTCTAGTTAGTGAGGTTAAGGAGAAGCAACGGGCGGGGGGAGCTGATATGTAGATCACTGAATCTAAGCATTCAGGAAAACCCCGGAGATTTGAGGATGTGTTGAGTTTGTTACTCCGACTTTTGTTGTCTGCAGTCAAAGAGCAGGCAATTATCCAAATTATTGACAGCAGATTTCTCATTTTGACTGCAAATTAAGCCTATCAATAAAGCTTTCTGATGCAAAAGTGACTAATTAACCAACGAAGTGGAGCTCTGGAGCCTTGATATAAATAAAAAAAAAAATCCAGTCGGCTGCACGTTGTGGAAACACAGGGGAACTAATTAGTTTAATTATCAAAACAGCTAATTAAAATTACACAGTTGCCTAATTAGTTCTGTGCTTCTTGCTGTCTCCTTCTCCCCCTCTTCCTTTTTTCTTAGCTACCCTCTCACTATTTAATTGACAGGTTGAAATTAAATATGAAATTATAGGAGGAAAGAGAGAAGAGTGTAAATGTGTTTGTGTGTGTTTGAGGAGAGAAAGAGGAGCTGCTGCGCCAGAATCCAGCGAACGGACGACTGTTGTCCTGTCGATGAGATGATGCAGTTTCCCAATAATCTGTCACCCAGACTGAGCATGGAGAGGGAGCAGGGACACATACAGACGCTGCTGTTAATCACATAATAACGTGACCAAATACTGCTGCACTATTGTACACTTAAACCATAATTGATGTTGTGAAGTCATATACCACCCATAAATACAGTTGCAGACATTGTTGTGCTGTAATATAGGTTTTTGCACGTAACATTAGTACAAATCTTCTATATTTAATAAATCATTACTGTTAAAAAGTCATTTTGACCTATGAAGCCTCATCTTTTTAAACATATCCAGAAAGTGATATTGTTACATCAGGTACAAATGAGATATGATACACTCAGGTGCATTTATGGGATAGAAACGTGAAAGACTTGCACTTAATATTAGCTTTACATTATTTAACATGATCATTTATACTTCTTATTAATGTCTCTGAGTATATTTTTGTCTCACGGTAGATTTGTGATTAGATGTCATGTGTTATTCCTGTTTCACTCTTAGTTGAAGTCAGACATTATTTATCATTTTCTTCTTGGTTTCTGTGTTTGTGTTCTTGTCTAGTCTGCATGTTTCCTGTTTTACTTTGAAAGGCCTTGTTTCTTGGCCTTACTCTCGCTTTGTCTTTATGTCTCATTCGAGTCAGCTGTGTCCTCATGTGTCTCCACTTCCCCTCATCACCTCGTGTGTGTCCTCAGTCTTCCTGTGTTCAGCGTTGCATCATCTGTGTTACTTTCTCTACCTCTTATCACAGTTTCCCCAGTCAAGTCATAGTTTCCCAGTTTGTGTTCAGGTTTTCTCTCAGTTTAGCCTTGTTGTATTTTCGTGAGTTTTCAGCCCTAAATCAAGGCTCGCTTTTCATCCAGTTTTGTCTCCTCGCCTCTGTCTGCACTTGTGTCCCCTGCTCGCTCCACACAGCTTGCCCCGGCAGCCCGTGAAAACTATGTTGCTATATTGTCTTTAAAATATTAAAATAATCTACTGTTGCTGTAAAACCACTTTATGACTTCATATATACCTGTTTATTAAAATTACTGGTAACATAAAACAGCACAAAGTCCATTCATGGTGAACATCTGCACCAGGATGGCGCATCTTGAAGTGCAGCTGCAAGATGCTTTGCTGTTACACAACTGCTCGTGACCTAAAGGAATCTTTACAAGATGAAATATTAACTTTTTCCTTCCGAAAATCAGAAGGACAAAAATAATCCACCATTCATGATATTGAAGAAGAGGAACTGGACATGTTATATACTTTTTCCATACTCATACAGGTTACTGCTGACCAGTACAGAAAACCCGGGGACCCTAATGTTTAAAAATAACACTATTATTATTTTCTATTGAAACCAACTGCAAGCAATGCATTTGTAACAGAAAAGGACCTGATGAAGTCTGCCTTTGCTCCAAGCCAAAATAGTCTCATATGAGTCAAATGGGAACCATTCAAATCCAACAGAGCTTTGTAGGCAGTTCACCCTGTAGGCTCCAAGCTTCCCTCACTAGTTCACCCCCGCTGGATCCCAAGTTATACAGCAAATTCATTTTTTCATTGTATGTTGAGGTCAAGAAATGTACAAGTACATCCAACATGATTTACATGGGAGCTTTCTAGAGTATACTTTAAATGGAAATGTTTGATAATATTCAAGTTTATTTCCACATATATTCCACGTTATCAAAAAATTTTAAAATCCCCAATCCTGAAATTTGTGTTGTTTGTATTAAATGAAGCAGGTGACATCCACACCTGGATGTGCAGTATAAATTAATATGCCTCAAAATAATATATCAGTATCTCCCACAATCTCTTATATTAAGTATGTAAAAGTAATACGTGCAGTTAGTTTTTTCCTGTAACTGTCAAGGATGACACCAACCTCTGACCTCTTCAGCCTTGAAAATATACCCAACGGCTGCTTCGTGAAATCTTCAGGCCACGAGAACCAAACGTTACAGAGAACCCGAGAAACAATAAGCTTCAGCTGAGTGGTTATCGCTGGCAGTGCCGTGATTCTGCTTTGCATTTAACATTTTGGTAAATAGTTCATCCTCACTGCAAACAACATTGGTGCCGTCTTATAGTTCGGGTTTGTAGCTTTTCTCTGCACCCTGAAGCGACCGCGAGCAACAGCTGACAGCAGCGACCGCGAGCAGATGCTGATTGGCTATGTTTTCATCAGCTGTGTAATCACGTTACTGCCTCCATCAGAAGACCAAATGTGACTAGTTTTTGACTAAAAGAGTCTAAACGACTCCAGAAGGTTTTGGCAAACTATAAAGTCTCTGCCAGTTCTCATTCCTCAGCGCTAACTCCTCTCTTAATTATTGACTCCACTCCTGTGCCAGACAGAACTCGAACACTCAGTTGTTTTAACAAACACTTTGTTTAGCACAGTGCAGGACTACGTGAGGTAACTTTACACAAAATGTTATTTGACAAAAACAACAACAACACAGAGTTACACTTGCTGTGGAGGTCGTGACAAGAAAACCTAGCGCACTCAAACACACTAACGCACATAAAGCAAGGTAAGGACGAGGATGCAGAGCGAGATGACAGAGCCTGTTACCAGCATGAATGCCCTCTGAGGATTGCCATGATTAGTTCCAGGTGAGCTGCCCAGGTGAGAGAATGGCAGCTCCACCCAGAGGCGGGCACCAGAGGAAAGGATCCACAGTGGAACACACCCAGCTGCTGTGGATCATGACACCCCGCTGGTTCTCTAATTATCTTGTACGTGCAGCTCAATGATCTCTCCGAGTTTTTTAAAATGTCACTGATGGAGTACCGCAGGGTTCTGGTGCCGGCAGTACGTCCTTCTCTTGTATCTGCTCGTGGTGTTTGTATCAAAGCTGTGGCCTCATACAAATACCTCAGTATTGTGATTGATGAAAATCCTTTAAACCACACATTGATGCTGAAGCTGGGCTTCTTTTTCATGAACAGATCATGTTTTTCTTTCACAGCAAGGAAGACGCTTGCTGCTGCCACTTTTTTTACCACCCTGGATTATGGTGACTTCATTTATAAGAGAGCCTCTGTTCACGTTATTCATCTTTGGATTCTGTCTCATCTATAACTGGCTGTAAACCTTTAACACACCGCTGTACTCCACGTTCTCTGGTTGACTGGTCCTCATTGGTCTTACACAGGATGGCTCATTGGTATCATTTTAACTATAAATCTGTTTCTGATTTATTGCCTTCTTATTTGTCACAGTGCATGTTACACAGACAGTGTAGGCATAGACCGCGGTCTCGGGACATCAGGAGATCCTGGGAAGACGGTTCCTCCTTTTCTGCCCCGTCTTCATGGAAAACATTGCAGAAGGATTTGAAGCTCTCGCAGCTGATTTCCAGACTTCAAATGTTTGTGTGAAATTATCTCTGGGAACTTGTTCTTGTCTTTGACATGATTGTGTACATTGGCCTTTTTTGTTCTATTAATAACTATTTAATGGGAATGTTTTAATTTGTAATTGGAATATATTCGTCTGGAACAGGTCTCTCTTGCAAATGAGACATTAGGTCTCAATGGACTACCTGTAGAAATAAAGGTTAAATTAAAAAAAGAAAAAAATCATCCCTAGTAAATACACAACGCAGTTTTAAAATGTTTTTGTCTTGGCTCTAAAAGCCCATAACATTAGCTTGTTGTTACACCAGCTCAGCACTATCCTGGTCCTGGATCTTAGAGTTCTTGGACTTATTATTAAATGTCTGGTCTGTTTGATTTATTGTATATTTAGTTTTTATCATTTATCTTTGTTTTTCCTTTGTCTTTATCTCTAGAGCTTAGTTAGCAGCTCTTTGTAGTTGAGTGTGGTTGTTCCTCAGGGTTTGTTCTCTTTTTATTCATTCATCAGAGGTGGAAAAAGTGCAGGCATTCTATATTTAAGTCAAAGTACAGATACGTATGCTAAAAAAATACTCCAGTAAAAGATAAAGTACTGATTCAATGTATCCAAGTAAAAGACAAAACATACTGACTCTGACATCTACACGTTCGATCGTGGCTCAAGAGTTGGGAGTTCGCCTTGTAATCAGAAGGTTGCCGGTTGCGAGCCCCGGCTCCTGGACAGTCTCGGTCGTTGTGTCCTTGGGCAAGACACTTCACCGTTGCCTACTGGTGGTGGTCAGAGGGCCCGGTGGCGCCAGTGTCCGGCAGCCTCGCCTCTGTCAGTGCGCCCCAGGGTGGCTGTGGCTACAATGTAGCTGCCATCACCAGTGTGTGGATGGGTGGATGTAGTGTTGTGCGCTTTGGGGTCCTTAGGGACCAAGTAAAGCGCTATACAAATACAGACCATTTAGCCACTCTGAGAACGTAAGACGTAGATCTTTGGGGGACATTTCTATCATCTATTTTCATGCAAAATAAACTGAACTTTGTTCTATATTAATGTAATAATAAAATACTATTAGCAGATCAGAATACAAACTGTAGTTTATTCAAAATCTAATAAATGCACACACCTCGATTTAGTTTAGTATAATGTGCTGAGCAAAGGGAATTTCAATTTCAAATGGAATTTTCCTTCATACATATAACATTTATTGAGTGAGTGATTTTCATTCAGCCTTTCAAAGACAGTCTGCATTGGTTTGCTTCGAAGCACATTTCACAATATGAGAGAAAAAAATGATGTCACATGTACAAACCCAACATCTAATTTAAAAACATGAGGACTTTAAAAGTAAATACTGATCAGTGGACATTATCAAGGTCTGTGCAAAATACGGCACATTACCAGCAGGCACGTTAGTTGGCTTCAGACATGATGCTTTGAAATGTCTTGATTACCATCACCACCAATTTTCATCGTCTGTGTACGAGCGTGAAACGTTGATCACCTCTGCACGAGGTCATTTTAGGAACCAACCAACCTCCTGGAACAAATAAGCAAATACTCGTCATATGTCTTCATACATTCTTATATATTTCTATACTGTGTATTTTGTTGTACAGTTATTTTATTTTCAACTTTAATTTTTATATTTTATTCCTTCCTAGTTAAATTGACCCTTTTTAATTTTCATATTTATTTCCTATCTTATTCATAGCCCTTTTT
>NW_024582534.1:715613-719541 GCF_018398535.1 Haplochromis burtoni | reverse complement strand
TGGTGGTGATGGTAATCAAGACATTTCAAAGCATCATGTCTGAAGCCAACTAACGTGCCTGCTGGTAATGTGCCGTATTTTGCACAGACCTTGATAATGTCCACTGATCAGTATTTACTTTTAAAGTCCTCATGTTTTTAAATTAGATGTTGGGTTTGTACATGTGACATCATTTTTTTCTCTCATATTGTGAAATGTGCTTCGAAGCAAACCAATGCAGACTGTCTTTGAAAGGCTGAATGAAAATCACTCACTCAATAAATGTTATATGTATGAAGGAAAATTCCATTTGAAATTGAAATTCCCTTTGCTCAGCACATTATACTAAACTAAATCGAGGTGTGTGCATTTATTAGATTTTGAATAAACTACAGTTTGTATTCTGATCTGCTAATAGTATTTTATTATTACATTAATATAGAACAAGGTTCAGTTTATTTTGCATGAAAATAGATGATAGAAATGTCCCCCAAAGATCTACGTCTTACGTTCTCAGAGTGGCAAATGGTCTGTATTTGTATAGCGCTTTACTTGGTCCCTAAGGACCCCAAAGCGCACAACACTACATCCACCCATCCACACACTGGTGATGGCAGCTACGTTGTAGCCACAGCCACCCTGGGGCGCACTGAAAGAGGCGAGGCTGCCGGACACTGGCGCCACCGGGCCCTCTGACCACCACCAGTAGGCAACAGGTGAAGTGTCTTGCCCAAGGACACAACGACCGAGACTGTCGGAGCCGGGGCTCCAACCGGCAACCTTCTGGTTACGAGGCGAACTCCCAACTCTTGAGCCACGATCGAACGTGTAGATGTCAGAGTCAGTATGTTTTGTCTTTTACTTGGATACATTGAATCAGTACTTTATCTTTTACTGGAGTATTTTTTTAGCATACGTATCTGTACTTTGACTTAAATATAGAATGCCTGCACTTTTTCCACCTCTGATGAATGAATAAAAAGAGAACAAACCCTGAGGAACAACCACACTCAACTACAAAGAGCTGCTAACTAAGCTCTAGAGATAAAGACAAAGGAAAAACAAAGATAAATGATAAAAACTAAATATACAATAAATCAAACAGACCAGACATTTAATAATAAGTCCAAGAACTCTAAGATCCAGGACCAGGATAGTGCTGAGCTGGTGTAACAACAAGCTAATGTTATGGGCTTTTAGAGCCAAGACAAAAACATTTTAAAATTGCGTTGTGTATTTACTAGGGATGATTTTTTTAATTTTTTTAATTTAACCTTTATTTCTACAGGTAGTCCCATTGAGACCTAATGTCTCATTTGCAAGAGAGACCTGTTCCAGACGAACATATTCCAATTACAAATTAAAACATTCCCATTAAATAGTTATTAATAGAACAAAAAAGGCCAATGTACACAATCATGTCAAAGACAAGAACAAGTTCCCAGAGATAATTTCACACAAACATTTGAAGTCTGGAAATCAGCTGCGAGAGCTTCAAATCCTTCTGCAATGTTTTCCATGAAGACGGGGCAGAAAAGGAGGAACCGTCTTCCCAGGATCTCCTGATGTCCCGAGACCGCGGTCTATGCCTACACTGTCTGTGTAACATGCACTGTGACAAATAAGAAGGCAATAAATCAGAAACAGATTTATAGTTAAAATGATACCAATGAGCCATCCTGTGTAAGACCAATGAGGACCAGTCAACCAGAGAACGTGGAGTACAGCGGTGTGTTAAAGGTTTACAGCCAGTTATAGATGAGACAGAATCCAAAGATGAATAACGTGAACAGAGGCTCTCTTATAAATGAAGTCACCATAATCCAGGGTGGTAAAAAAAGTGGCAGCAGCAAGCGTCTTCCTTGCTGTGAAAGAAAAACATGATCTGTTCATGAAAAAGAAGCCCAGCTTCAGCATCAATGTGTGGTTTAAAGGATTTTCATCAATCACAATACTGAGGTATTTGTATGAGGCCACAGCTTTGATACAAACACCACGAGCAGATACAAGAGAAGGACGTACTGCCGGCACCAGAACCCTGCGGTACTCCATCAGTGACATTTTAAAAAACTCGGAGAGATCATTGAGCTGCACGTACAAGATAATTAGAGAACCAGCGGGGTGTCATGATCCACAGCAGCTGGGTGTGTTCCACTGTGGATCCTTTCCTCTGGTGCCCGCCTCTGGGTGGAGCTGCCATTCTCTCACCTGGGCAGCTCACCTGGAACTAATCATGGCAATCCTCAGAGGGCATTCATGCTGGTAACAGGCTCTGTCATCTCGCTCTGCATCCTCGTCCTTACCTTGCTTTATGTGCGTTAGTGTGTTTGAGTGCGCTAGGTTTTCTTGTCACGACCTCCACAGCAAGTGTAACTCTGTGTTGTTGTTGTTTTTGTCAAATAACATTTTGTGTAAAGTTACCTCACGTAGTCCTGCACTGTGCTAAACAAAGTGTTTGTTAAAACAACTGAGTGTTCGAGTTCTGTCTGGCACAGGAGTGGAGTCAATAATTAAGAGAGGAGTTAGCGCTGAGGAATGAGAACTGGCAGAGACTTTATAGTTTGCCAAAACCTTCTGGAGTCGTTTAGACTCTTTTAGTCAAAAACTAGTCACATTTGGTCTTCTGATGGAGGCAGTAACGTGATTACACAGCTGATGAAAACATAGCCAATCAGCATCTGCTCGCGGTCGCTGCTGTCAGCTGTTGCTCGCGGTCGCTCAGGGTGCAGAGAAAAGCTACAAACCCGAACTATAAGACGGCACCAATGTTGTTTGCGTGAGGATGAACTATTTACCAAAATGTTAAATGCAAAGCAGAATCACGGCACTGCCAGCGATAACCACTCAGCTGAAGCTTATTGTTTCTCGGGTTCTCTGTAACGTTTGGTTCTCGTGGCCTGAAGATTTCATGAAGCAGCCGTTGGGTATATTTTCAAGGCTGAAGAGGTCAGAGGTTGGTGTCATCCTTGACAGTTACAGGAAAAAACTAACTGCACGTATTACTTTTACATACTTAATATAAGAGATTGTGGGAGATACTGATATATTATTTTGAGGCATATTAATTTATACTGCACATCCAGGTGTGGATGTCACCTGCTTCATTTAATACAAACAACACAAATTTCAGGATTGGGGATTTTAAAATTTTTTGATAACGTGGAATATATGTGGAAATAAACTTGAATATTATCAAACATTTCCATTTAAAGTATACTCTAGAAAGCTCCCATGTAAATCATGTTGGATGTACTTGTACATTTCTTGACCTCAACATACAATGAAAAAATGAATTTGCTGTATAAATTGGGATCCAGCGGGGGTGAACTAGTGAGGGAAGCTTGGAGCCTACAGGGTGAACTGCCTACAAAGCTCTGTTGGATTTGAATGGTCCCATTTGACTCATATGAGACTATTTTGGCTTGGAGCAAAGGCAGACTTCATCAGGTCCTTTTCTGTTACAAATGCATTGCTTGCAGTTGGTTTCAATAGAAAATAATAATAGTGTTATTTTTAAACATTAGGGTCCCCGGGTTTTCTGTACTGGTCAGCAGTAACCTGTATGAGTATGGAAAAAGTATATAACATGTCCAGTTCCTCTTCTTCAATATCATGAATGGTGGATTATTTTTGTCCTTCTGATTTTCGGAAGGAAAAAGTAATTTTCATCTTGTAAGAGATTGCATTTGTTGCACCTCCCGTCCCCGGCTGGTGTGTATTGTTGTGGAATGAAAAAGGCTTCCTTCTCCATTGATACATCATTGCAGCCGACCACAATCGTTGTCTGCATGCTGTCAGCAGAGATGGCTGTGGGCCGACTGTGACACTTACAAAAAGCTTATCTCATGTTAAGTCTTCAGTGAGAGTTGTTGTTACAAAGAGAATTAATGCTGCTGCAAAAAACTATCGCCAACACAATACAGAGAGCGTGTGTGTGCGTGTGTGTGTG
>NW_024582534.1:694584-713864 GCF_018398535.1 Haplochromis burtoni | reverse complement strand
GTAGCTGCCATCACCAGTGTGTGTGAACTTTGGGGTCCATAAGTAAAGCGCTATACAAATACAGGCCATTTACCATTTTTATCCAACTTATTTGTGGGTCTGAGCAATCAGCAACATGATTATGAGATACAACATTTCACTCAGACACAAGTATAAACCATCATAGTCTGTGTCAGAGATGAAAAAGCATACGCTCACTCATCAACATCCAAAGGATCTCTTTAACAGTTCCTGATATGTTGGTTTCAAAATTGCACCTTTCTGTGAATGCAAGGTTCAACGATGTGTCCGTCTGTTTCCTGACACTGAATAAGGCCAGTGCATCATGTAAAGTTCCTTTGATTAGCCTTGCATGTGTTTTTGCATCCAAAAACAATAAGCTGCATAATCCACCTCATTTCTGTTCCCATGTTCATAGCTGGTCTGTTCAAGACTGGACAGAAAGCAGGAAATGCACAGGAAAAAAACGAGTTCCAGGACCAAGGTGCCTGTTTTTGAGTGGAACGTTTTGTGACGGGGGAGAAGAGAAGGTGATAATGAGAGCAGAACTCCTTTCCAAGACAGCCACATTGTTTTAATTGTTCCGTCCGGAGAACAGAGGGAGAAAAAAGCAGACTGTGTTTTCTCCAGCCAGTGCTAAAAAAAAGAACAAACCTGGCTTTCGCTGGCAGTGTGTTGGAGCAATTATGTACAAACCCTGTAATTATGCGTATCTTTTGGAAACATGTAAAAGCTGTATGGAAATGAGACTGGGCTGTTTAAACAGCACCCCCCACGGCTGTGCATTGTTTGATATTTTAGGCAATTTTAGCCAAGTAATGAGGAGTTTAAGACACGGTGCTGTTTGGCTGCACGTGTTTATTCATGAAACGGTGCTTGTGTACAGTCATGAAGGAGGCGCGCTGCTTCCATGTAGACATTAGCTGTGAGCAGAAATGCAGCACAAACATTTTCTTAGCTGAGCTCCACATCCCCCACTCCAGCATGATTTCCATACATTTTGTCCTCCACAAATTCAATGCTCTTTCCTTCCTGCTTCTCTTCACTCATCTCTGCGTGTACTGGGTCCCACCCTTAATTAAGTCTGCTGGGGTTTAAAGCGTTGAATCTTGTTTAAAGCGCATCTCAGCACATTTAACAGGACTGGTAGAGTGTGCGTGCTAATCAGGACATCCGTAGCTGCTTGGCAAGGAGCGTTAGCCAATAACAGCCTGATTTCAGACGTATTCCTTCAGTTTTTTCCTGAATGTATTCTTTAGAGAGGGAGTCATTATTTCCAGCTTTCATACAGTATGTATCTTTTGTAAAGACTCAAGGCTCCAGCTGCACCACAAGTTCTTATCAGAGCAAAAATTAAATTACTTTTATCAAGGTTATTTCTTAGGCTACATAGGTAACCAAGGTAAAACCTATTCTGCTCACCATTGTGTCCCTTTGCATGTATCTCTGTGCCAATAATTGAGCTGCACTTTTACCAGAATATTGTGTCCTGAGCTGCAACAATGTAGCAGCACTATGAGAAACCAATAATGGCACCATCGCTGCAGCTCACCTTGGGCTGCGCACCTGTTACTGTGTTTCTATTCTGTGCTCACAGTGACATTTAAAATGGACATTTTCAGCCTTGATAACAGGTCGGTGGCACGGCTGCAGCCAGGAATCTGATGAAGGCGATTTAAATGCCTGCAAAGTGGTGAGATTAACATTGAATAAGTGTAGCTTTGTCACTGCCTTTTTCTGCTCGAGTTATCTGGATTTGTTCACCTAGACCAGGGGCCAAAACTCAAGGCACACTTTAGGTCGCGGGCCAAACAAGAGAAACATTTATTGAACACACTAAAACAATGTTTTTTAAACATAAATATGAATAAGCTTCACTTTGTGGTTTTGCTCTGGTGACAAACGTCTGCTGAAATGTCAGATTCTTCTTTAGCTCGTCTACTTTCTGTAGTTTCTGCGTTTAGGTTTTTCAGCTTATCCGGACGTTTTGTCTCGTAGTGCCGTCTTAAATTGAATTCCTTCATTACAGCCACATTAGCTCCACTAATAAGACGCACGGCTTTACTAGCATGTCTGTAAACATACATTCAGCCTCCCGCTGGCGCTGAAAGGCTCTGCTTTCAGAATCAACTTGTCTCTCCACCATTGTGAGCGGCGAGCTGCACAATAACAGAAGTTTGACTTGATTGATGCGGGAGTGTTCCCAGTTAGCCTAGCGTTCAGCACGGAGGCTGCAGCGCTGCATTATGGGATCTGTAGTTAGTATATTATTAGCGCCTCACATCGCCGGGCCATGCATGACAATAATAGTACATCTGTATAAAATGATCTCGCGGGCCGGATATAAATGTCCGCCGGGCCAGATGTGGCCCGCGGGCTTCGACTTTGACACGTGATCTAAAATAACAAGCAAATCCTTGAACTTTAGGGGCGTAGGTATTCACGTCCACTCGTGTGATTACATTCATCACATGTGAATTCATCAAACCATGTGTGTAGACCTCAACAGCCGTGCACACAGAGAAGCAACCGCACACATGAGTGTTTGTGTTTCCAGTGCTGCAGCAGATCTATGCTCTCGAGGGTAACTCTGTGCTCGGAGCTGAATCCCGCTCCCGTTACTTAACTGACTTTTGACACTTTGGCAAAGCCCAAAGGAATGGGTCCTATTGTAATTAGTCCCTTTCAAAGCAGTGACCCCACAGCCACGGATAAAAAGGTCCAGGTTTTAACTGAGCTAAGTGGGACTCATAGTCCAGCAGAGGTATCGTTTCCCCTCCACTCCAGGGATGGCCCATCTTCTCTGCTGACAGTGGAGGCAGTCTACAGCTGGTCTGTGTGTAGTGCCTGTGCTTTTCATGCTTTAATTCATGTTGTTGAATTTTTCACATTCCTCCCGTTGCCCATGAACGCTGCTGCCACTCATGTTCTATTCCAACCCAGTGGTCAACCAATCAAGACTCAGCAAATTCGTACGTCATCCACTTCCAGTGATGTGCAGGCAAGATCTTGGAAGGCTGCACGAGAGCGTGTCTGGGGTGGGTGAAATATATTTGAATGCAGAACATTTGTACTTTGACTTCAGAAAAGGTTTGTACTAAAGAGAAGAGACGAGGTTAAAGAATAGAAGGGGGGAGGGAGGGACGTAAGCGAGAACGAACAGCTTGTAGAACTGGGGGAACCTGTATAGATGAGAACCAGAAGGAGCGTGTTGGGAGGCGTGGTCCCGCTCCTGACATTCTGATATTTATCTCCAATTATTGTGACACTTTGGTCAGCCTGTAGCCTCGATTAATAATTCAGGGGCATCATTTGAAGGGGGAACACATCATTACTCACTGGAACAAAATCAGATTATTCAGGATTAGAGGGTCGTTGTGTTACAACATCATTAAATGTATTATTGTAACTTTCAGTACTTGAGAACCATTTACTTTGTTTAATTTGTTCATTCTCAGATGATAAAGAAATAAGTGATTCATGAAGCCTTAAAGCAGTGTCAGAAGCTGGATGAGTGTTTGTAACTGAATATCTAACTTTTCATTTTGTTTCATAAGCTCCTCCAAGGTGTCAAATCGCTCATTTTATTATATTATATATATTTTACGGTCCTTTTGCAACCTTTCAGTTTTATTTCCCAAAGCCTTTGCAGTGAGTTTGACATTTTGTTCTGAAGCCAGAGCCTCAGAACATTCATTAGCCTCACTCACACGGACTTTATCAAAACTCCACAGCTCAGCTCATGTATTATGGCAGATTCAGTCCACACTGTGATAGACTGAGCAGTGAAGGACATTCAGGCACAGGTTAAAGTCCAAAAAAAGGATTTTTATTCAACTCAAAAACAAAATTTGGGTAAATTATGTTAAAAAAATCAAGATCTTGGGCCAATAAAAGAGGTCAAAGTAACCGAACTCTACTCAAAAACAGGCAACAAAGAGACGGTAAGGCGACCAAGAAAGATCTCAAACTGTCAGAGCCAAGTCTCCCTCAGAGGTTAAATCCAGCATTCAAAATCCTGCTCCTCACATACAAGGTCTTAAATAATCAGGCCCCATCTTATCTTAATGACCTTGTAGTACCATATCACTTTGCTCTCGCTCTGCAGGCCTACTTGTTGTTCCTAGAGTATTTAAAAGTAGAATGGGAGGCAGAGCCTTCAGTTTTCAGGCCCCTCATGTTCATTTTGATGAACGGACGAGATCACAGCTGAGTCTGCATGGTTTTCATTTTTGAGCACAGTATCAGTGTCACTGGTAGGTGGCCGAGCAGACTTGCTGGTTCTTTAGCAGAAGGATTTGGGTCCTGAGGAGATGGACACAGCTGTCCCATGAGTGAGTCATGTCTGACTTTGCAGCCAGCTCAGCACTGAGACCTGGGGCTGAATTCATATCGAATACAGAGAAAAACGACTCAGGCTGAACTCTGAACACATAGCAAACAGTGTCAGACATGATCGAACAGGTAACAATGACACGAGAAATGAAAAGAATGACAAGACAATTGAATAAATGAGTCTTAAAGGGAGAATGACGGCGAGCACAGATTAAAACCAAGGCGAGTGAGGCTTATTGGCTCAAAGGCAGTGAGCAAGAAGATGATTGGACTAGAGTAATGATGACAGTATTGAGTTTGACAGTGTGGGAAAGTGGTAGTGAGGTAAATAATAGACTAGCAGCCCAGGAAAGGCAGGCAGATGAGTGATTACATCTTCCTTCATAAGCTTGCAATGAGCAAAAGCAAAGATATCAGCATCCTGAAGTCTGTCCTGTGTTTTCATGCAGGATTTTGTGCTGCTGAAAACAATAACTCATAATGGTGTAAATGTTAATAATAATAATAAAGTGTCTAACCTTTTATTTTGCCATTTTCAAATATTAATACAGTTTTAAATCTGGGGCGCTGCTTGGCTTAATGCTTCATACTTTGTATTTGATCGTTGCTCCTAGATACCCCTCTGCTGCAGAGCCATTTTTAGAAGCTGATGCAGGTGAAATACCCAGAAAACATCAACGCAAAGACATTTACTTTGAGGCCTTTTTAACTGAATTATTTGAATTGCTCGGTTATTCGTTGCAGCCCTGGTCTTGTTTGCTGAGCACATGACGTCTGTTTGGGTTTGTTCCAGTAGCACTTTGTCTTAGAGCTGATGGTGTTTCTCAAAGCCCACGCTTCTAGTGTTTGGTATCGTCCTTTTGACCAATAATCACAATAAACAGCACCTTTAGTTGCTAACTTTAGTCGAACATCTGGTTTGGGGGACACCCTTTTAACCCTTATGTTGTGCTTCCCATACTCTTGGACTGGATCTTAACGAAATAGTCTCGTCCAGGATTTTATCATTTTATGGAAATATTAAAGTTACCTTGTGATTCAGGATGCTTTTCTTGACAGCAAGAGGACTGTCGTGAATTCTGCACAATACAGAAGAGGTTCTTCATCAGGTCAGGATTTTAATGTCTGTTTACATCTATAGGCCAGTCGCCATACTTTTATGATGGATACGCACATTCTGGACAAGGAAATCGCTTTATTTGTTCCGTATCTCAATAGCTAGCCAACAGAGGAATTCAAGCATCTATTTAAGCATCTCAGGCTCTTGTAAAGGGAGAGGGGGTCAGGAGATGCGACTGCATTTGTAGTGATGTGGACATCAGGCGAGTCCATCATGGTGAAGAAAGAGCTGCGTGTGAAAACGAAGCAGTCGATTAACCGATCGAGCTGCACCCCTACTTTCACCTTAGTTACTTATCCACCTGACAAGGATGGGTGAGGTGTTTCACGACCCTGCACTAAGCAGAAGATAATGGATGGATGCTGATTTCACATCTGTGACTCCAGCTCCACCTAGTTAGTGTTTTTTCCGCCTCTTTTCCTGATTTTTCAAGGTTTTTTAAATTACATTAGACTCTTTTTAGATGCTGCTCAGCTCAAGTTCAAGACTTGTCTCTAAAAATGCTCCAGTGACACCTGCATCTTAGAGAGAGAAATTAAGATGCCACACCTGCATCTGATCTACTTACTGTGTGCAAGGCTGTCACATCATCCTTGCCACAGTGGTGAAGCTCGGGCCAACCCTTTTCCTCATGACTAGAGCATCTCTGCTCTTTCCAGCAACCAGCTCTATGTATGTGTGTGTTTCTCTGGAGTTCCCTGTTCCTCGCACTAGTGAAGTTATCCATTCGGTCTTGCTTTCCCCAACTCAGGAACTCTGACATCTGTGGGACAAATAACATACCTTCTTACCCACCTACCCACTCTCCATCGGCACCACTTGACCTCCTGTGGAAACTCGCCTGGCACCCTGGTGTTCCCCCGGGCCTGCACTCGCCTCTCCTCCAAGATTGTTTCCAATTATTACAATCCTTCCCAGAAGCCACCCCCTCCCTTCCCGTAATCCCTGACTCTGTTCCTGTGTGCTGCTGGTGCAGCCCAGTCCCTCCGCTGTTCAATTTTTCACCTGATTGTAAACATTAAGCACATAACCACTCACTCGAGTGTGCATCTGTACAGGTTATTAGTATAGGGTTGATCTCCAGCTCTTACTGCCAGGCTGCAAAACTAGTCTGCCCGGCTCTTTCAATGAAATGATATAAATTAAATAATGACTTCAAAAGATCTCAGTCCCTGATGTATTTCTGACTTTGTCTATCCAAGGTAAGGCTTGAGTCATTGAAGTGGATATTTGAATAGGCCTGACAAGGTCGAGCTGCACATTCAGATTTAAAACTTCTCCAGGAATCTTTGTCAGTCATATTACACCAGCTGTCCCAGAAAAGCACCGATAATCATAACTGAATAGTGACGATGGCTGTCACGACTGCAATAACGCAGAAGAACTGAACTTCACTAATTAGCAAATCCATAATGTTTTCAGTCCTCTAAAGCATTTCCCTCGAGGCTGTTCTGAATCATGTTGTCAAATATCAGTTAACACACAGAAATGAGATTTCTGTGTGTTAACTGATATTTGTTAGGTTTGTTTGTAATGTAACTCTAATTTGATGTGTGTGTGTGTGTGTGTGTGTGTGTGTGTGTGTGTGTGTGTGTGTGTGTATGAGAATGTAGATGTTATATATTAGGGGTGCAACGATACTCGTATCGATATTGAACCGTTCGAATACAGTGCTTTCGGTTCGGTACGCATATGTATCGAACAATACAAAATTTGTAATTTATTTTATCAACTTTTCTTCTGACGATGCTGTCTGTGTTGAGACGCTCAGTGGATCTGCGTTCGACTACTCCGCCTAGGCTGCACTGTCGAGCGCAGATCCACTGAGCGCAGCGCAAGCTAGCAAGACAGAAGCTAAGCTCGTTGCAACATGGCAAATTGAACCTCCCCCACCCTCATTCAGATCTGGCCTTTGGAACTATTTTGGTCTTCATGTGACGTATGACCCTGAAGGTAAGCGCGTCATGGACAAAAGTAAAACAGTATGTCGGATGTGCCACGCAATGCTCAATTACATGGGTGGGAACTAGTGTGTTAGCGCAGTTAGCTCGTTAACGTGTTGGCCGTCCAGCCCCACGCACGGGGCGATCCGCGGTAGCTCGTTAACGGAGATTTGCCGTGTTGTGGCGTTAACGTCATTTCACAGATTAACGCTGACAGCACTAGTGGGAACACAACGAATATGACTGCACATTTACTCCGACATCATCCTAGTGCAAAGACAAGTGGAAGCAGACAAAAACAACAAGCAGCATGCTACAAACTTTACCCGAGTCATTTAGACAGCCGTTAGCACAGGATTCTCCTTATGGGGACCTGATATGTTTAATATGCTGCTGAGAATATAGCCCAGAAGAAGCGTATAGTATAGCTTTTATTTTGGAAAGAGCCATTTCTCTGTAATAAACTCTCTTTTCCAAAGATGAGTGATTTCTCCATCAGATAGATTTATTTATTTTTTTATTACTTTGTTGTTTCAGCAACATTAAATTTAAAAACTGTACTTTTGAGTTAAAATATATATTTATAATTTTAATAAATGACAAATTAAAAAGGCATGAACATTTTTTTGTATCGAAAAAATATCGAACCGTGACACCAAAGTATCGAACCGAACCGTGAATTTTGTGTATCGTTGCACCCCTAATATATATATATGTGTGTAAGTATGTATGTTGTGTGTGATTCAAACATAACATACGATGTCAGCAGTGATTTGTATAGTGTCCTATACTTCTGTATGTTATGCTTACAAATTCACAAGGACTAAAATCAAAGGATTTCCTGTAAATTTTCCAAAATATTGTTTGTCATTTTCTTTTTTAAATTTCAGGTAAGTAGAATGTTTTTAATCTAGTTAGTATTTAGTTTTATAAAAGTTTAAAGTAGTTTAAATGCAGGAAAAGCACTGCACTGTTTAACACATGGATGTGTAGCAGTATTTAGTCTTAAGGTCAGATGTGCGTCCATCCATCTATTATCTTCCATTAATCCAAAGTCAGGTTTTGGCAGCAGCGAACTAAGCAGGGTATTCCAGACAAGAGGGGCTGACCACCCAGTTCCATGGATGTGCAGTAATCTTCACTCGATGTGCGCATCATCTCGGAGAGCTGCTTTTGTTTGCTCAGAGCTGAGTCAAAGTTTTAAACTGATGTAGAATTATTTATTGTCCATTTGATGATAAAGTCTCTGTTTTATTTAAAATACAAAACTGTGTAATAAACATTTAACAATGACCTTTTCAGAGTTGGAGCACACTTTGTAAAGTTTAATAAGGCACTGATGCGTTGCAGTTTATAAGTGATATTGTGTTCAATGGTGCTTCACGGACTCAGGAATGATTAAACAGCAGCTGAGAAGCTACAGTACGACACCAAAGCACTCATTGCATATTCAAAACACTCAAAACAATCAACAGCTAAAATCGAAAATATGCTGAAATCTTTCTTTGTTGTATTGTTGTGGGCCTCACGAGTACCCACAAGGAGCAACACGAGCACACACTTTCAATAACAGGGGTGAAGTGGCTTTTTACAGGCAGCGCAATTACCCAATAAATCAACCTATAAAAGCCGACACAGAGTGTCAGTTAGCTTGTGTAATTGAATAATTACTGACCAACGAGCTCGGGCACAGCGACGATAGAAGCTGTTCTCCAAATGTCAAAAACCAATTGAAATAAATTACACATCTCTAGGATCACTCTGGCAATTAGTACAGCCATAACAAGTCATTCTCTTACCTGATACACGTCACAGCACTCAAACACAAACACACGCTGAATAACAGAGGACTGAGGTGGGCGGAGAGCTTTGGCTTTCAAGGCTTTAAGTGGGAAACGAGGTGGCAGCACAGTCATGGATGATCTTTTTCAGCTAACTGGAACAACTTAAAGAAGATATCAACGGTGATACAAGTAATCTTCCCGTCATCATTTAGATAATAAATGTGACCGGCCTAATCAGCTCAGCCGTGATCTTAGACCAGGGGTGTCAAACTCAAATACACAGTGGGCCAAAATTCAAAACTGGAACGAGGTCGTGGGTTAACATTAATATTTATTGTAAAAAATATCTTCCTCCAGATTTAAGAATGAATCTTTTCTTATGGACTCAAACAAGTTTTGCTGAAAAACTGAATATGGAACAAGCAAAGCTTAATACTAAACAATATATATATTAGCTGTATAATACCAGCAGGCCAGCTCTAATAATAATTTGGTGTGGCTTTGCGGGCCAACTGTAATTAGGCTGCGGGCCAAATTTGGCCCGCGGGCCAGAGTTTGACACCTATGTCTTAGACGATGGCTTTTCTCATTGTCTAATGGATTCATGAAGGTGTGATGCAGGGAGGTAATCCCCAAAACAAAGTGTTTTATGTACATGATACGCATGCGTTGGTCCAACAATATGCAGAAATGTTTCAAACATTTGTTAATATAAACAAACACATTATTATAATCCTCCTGATGTTATGATGCTAAGTTAGATAAATGAGAGACAGATGCCCAAACATTTATACTGCCGTTCTACGGAGGTTCATTTTACAGTGTCTCCGAGTAGGCTCAGGTGGATGCTGCCCACCTCGAGATTCATCCAGACGACTCAGAGCAGCAAAGAAATGCCTGAAAAGAAAAATATAATTATGTTAAAAAACATTGTTTTATGTTAAAGTGCTTTATAAATAAAGGTGGTATGGTATGGCATTGTTTTCTCTCATTTTGTCATTTATCAACAAATGAAATTATTCATAAACCAAATCAAAGTATCCAAAGACCCCAAACAAACAGTTAAATGATCAACATGACGTGACAGAGAAACAGAACAGCAAAAAATATTGAAATTTCACACAAATACTACTCTCTTTTACAAATATGTATCTTTTAGTAAGAGTGCATACCCCATCACGGGACATAATCAGACCCAGTGACTCTTTATTCAGTTACGTCTGCTAATTAAATGCCACACTTTTTTTGGCCATTAAGAATGACCTCCTTTTTGTTGTTGACACCAGGAAATGATAAAAAATATGGTTAAACCCAATGTTTTGGTTTTAACTTGACTCGAGGGTTTGGATGCAGCGATGGCTGCTCGGTGGGTCCAGCAGAGCAGAGACGTGGCAGCGCTGCTCGTGGTGATTCTTCAGTGTTTGATCAAAGCACTGATCTGTAACATTGTTAGTTTTCTGTGTGCTGACCTCACGCTGCCTTACACTACAGCCTTCAGGATTAACACTGCAGAACAACAGGCTCTCCTGTCAGGTTTAATAATAAGCATCTCTAAAATGTGCCTGTAAACCATGAATAAAGCGTCCACCTGGCTACCACGATGTGATATAAGTTATGTGAGGGGAAATTTCCACTGCTGTTCCAGGCATGTTCACACACAAAGTAATTCAACATCATAGAAATATGAAAACTCCAGAAAGCAAACGTTACCACTGATAACTTGATTGAAGGGGACCAATCATGTTTTTCCTTCTTCTCTGTCAATATTGGTCCAGTGGTGGATGCTCTGCTCTAAACGCACCCCAACCACTGACTCCAAGACAGTTGGGTACTATGAACATCACTTAGGCACATGGGCCAACCCGAAGGTGCAGCGAAGCAACCCTCTCGTCCACTGTGAGGAGTTGGGGGTAAATATCCTGGCAAAAAACAAAAATACTCACCTTGACCGCTGCCTTTCACCAAGGGCAAGGGTACAGAGTCCAGGCCCTCTCCAGGACTCTGGTTCTGGCGTTGAGGTGAACCCTGCTGTAACTAGCTGGTATAGCTCAGCCTGCTTCCCCACTAGAGAGATGATGTTCTGTGTCCAAATAGCCAGGCTAGCTGGGAATCAGACCAACACACACTGCACATGCCTCCTACGATGCCTCCTGCAGGTGAGAGCAGGCCCTCTCACCTCTTCACTTCCTCTGGAGCTCCCTCCCCAGACCTGGTACCACTGTGGGGGCACAGTAACCCTGTACCACAGACGGTAAGCTGGTTTGCACAGGGCTCATGTCAGTCATTCCTTGTTGGGCCATTTTGCCTCGCCCAGGTAGCAGGTGTGAAACACTGGGATCACTGGGACACACAAAGCCCGGCACTATGATCAGGTGGCAATTCACAGAGCGGCTACATAAATTCTAACAGTGTAATCGATGCAAATATATTTCAAGCCCATCTGAATTTTACATTTCAGCTTTAGTGCACAGATTTGTACATAGAGTCAGAGCTGAAAGTCCTACAGGAGAAATTAAACGTCTAAGAAAACAGTTCATCTACAAGCTGTATAAATATACTTTGTGGTGTGTGTGTGTGTGTGTGTGTGTGTGTGTGTGTGTGTGTGTGTGTGTGTGTGTGTGTGTGTGCTGCTACGAGTGAGCTCTATCAAGTGGCATAAATCTTTTATTTTAGAGATCAGCATTAATGGCTGAACCAGCCTTAGATCTGGGCTCTGCTGCCTGCTTTCATCATCTCGGCCGGGGGAATTCCATCAGAGGAGCGAATGGGGGCGAATACGCAATCGTTTGCTCCCATAAGTACACAAAATTAGCTGCTTATCAGTTGATCTCTGTACATGATCCCTCAAAAATCTTTTCCTCGCACGGCCGCTGCCTTTGCTCGAGCCCCATATCCCAACTGGCTTAATAGAGAGGGGTGATAGACGAAGGGGGTGTAAGGAGCAGTAATTAAATAGCTTTTCAAAGTCAGGAAGGCCGCAGCTTTCTCCTCTTTCTGAACTTTCCCTGTCTTGTTTTAACAGACACTGAGCTTCAGCCTTTTTACCTTTTAGCTCTCTGACATGAAGGTAATTGAAATATCATCAGTATCTTTTAGCCTGCTGCTCATCAACCTGATTTATCCAACTTCAGAAACCTGGGCTAAACAGGTGGCGAGATGCAGACGGGGCGAGAAGCTGCTTTTATTCTGATGCATCTCCTTGTTTGCTAACTCTGGTTTTCTCCTAATCAATCAAGCACCACATAGAAGATGTTGCTGTTCTGACTTGCAGCAAATACAAACAGCACTTATTCTCCAGGCTGTTTCATAATGCTGCTGTTGCCTGGTATTTCTCCACGTTAACGAGTGAGACGGTAGAATTAGGCTGGGCACTCCTATTAATGGGGCCTGTGGAAGCAGGAGAGGGACTGGAGCTCTTGTTAGCCAAGCAGGCTGCTATTGATTGCGGCGGGCCACTGGAGGCTCTCTACCTGCGGTTGACTTTGTTCTTGTTCAGAAGTTGTAAGGATCTGCTGAACAACAGGGACCACGCACATTTCAAACAAGGTCTATGAAAAGCCTATCAATTAGGCTTTGAAGGTCAAGCACACTGCCCCCCCCTCGCCGTTCTTGAGCCAGCAGTATCATCTCTGGTCTCACCAAAATGCATTTGAAGACTCCATTCAATTAAATATCTCTCAGCTCCAGCTGCTCCCTAAGTGAAAGGTCAACCAAGTCCAGGAGGCTAAAAGAAAAAGGCTTCGCTTCTTCACAACCCCAGCGCACAACAAAGCCTTCTCCAAGCAAGCACTCTCACTCTTAATGATACCCACTGGTCAATCCCTAACTAGCAATGACAGTTACCCCCAGAAGCAGCGCTGCAGACCATAGCCAATCGATCAGGAAAAAAAGAATACATATAATGATAACCTGCAGACATAATGTCAAGCCCCTGCACTGTCCCAGTTGTCTGACATTCAGGTAGGTAGTGGGGAGAGATAGCGAGTCAAACATCAAAAAGCAAAGTGTAAGAGCGAATCGTCTCGCTCTCCTCTGACCAGTGAGGTGGGTTAACCCTCTCGCATGAACTCTAATTATCCAGTTTGTGGCCTGAGGGTGTCCCAGAGGACTGAGCAGCCAACCCAGTGGCGCACACACTCAATAACCATCAACACAACTGCCACTTAATTGAATCCAATTGGCCCTCATTATTTGGTGCATCCATGTTGAAGGCAAAGATGAATGTGTGTGGAAAGGTATAACGCAGCGATGTAGGTGGATGATTCCTTCTTGCTGTTACACTGATTATTACTTTTTTCTTTTTTTCATTTTAAATATTCTTCAAATTTCTGCCATTTTAAGAATCAAAGGTTTTACTTAAAATATATATTTCACCCTCAATGCAGACATATGAATATCTTTCATTCATATGTCTGTTTCCATTCACGTTTCCATTCACTACTTGGAGTGCTAAAGCATGGTTTCAATCCGCTTGTGATGAGTCATAAAAGACCAATTATTCATGAGCCCTGTTTCATCTTTTCATTGATGATAAAATTGATGTTTGAGATTAACTGCTGCAGCGTCTGATCGTTGTTACGGAAACACAAAGGTTTACAAATATTTTTGCTTCTTGACTGGATGGGGTGAAGTCTGGAGCACTGCCTCGTTTCTTCATCTCAGTACATATTTTTATTAAGGACTCTTATTGGTGTTTTGACTTTGCATAGTCACGTATTGACTCATTTAACTGATATGAAATCAGTTTTTAAAAAAACTTAAAATTCTTGTTGCTTCTGTCAGTTAGGCTGCAGTTGACCCTGCATAACTGCAACTGACCAGTTGGAAGTCTTGAACTGTGCTTCATAGGTTTTCAGTTTGTATTTTATCTTAATTCAGATCAAACTGAGGTTATTGTACTCGGCCCTGAAAATCTTAGAAATATGGTATCTAACCAGATTCTTACTCTGGATGGCATTACCTTGGCCTCCAGTAACGCTGTGAGGAACCTTGGAGTCATTTTTGACCAGGACATGTCCTTCAACGCACATATTAAACAAATATGTAAGACTGCTTTCTTCCATTTGCGCAACATCTCTAAAGATTAGAAATATCCTGTCTCAGAGTGACGCTGAAAAACTAGTTCATGCATTTATTACTTCCAGGCTGGACTACTGTAATTCATTATTATCAGGAAGTCCAAAAACTCCACTGAAAAGCCTTCAGCTGATCCAAAATGCTGCAGCAAGAGTCCTGACAGGGACTAGAAAGAGAGAGCAATTTCTCCTGTTTTGGCTTCCTATTGGCTTCTTAAATCCAAATTGATCAAAATCCTGCTCCTCACATACAAGGTCTTAAATAATCAGGCCCCATCTTATCTTAATGACCTTGTAGTACCATATCACCCTATTAGAGCACTTCGCTCTCGCTCTGCAGGCCTACTTGTTGTTCCTAGAGTATTTAAAAGTAGAATGGGAGGAGAGCCTTCAGTTTTCAGGCCCCTCTTCTGTGGAACCAGCTTCCAGTTTGGATTCAGGAGACAGACACTATCTCTACTTTAAGATTAGGCTTCAAACTTTCCTTTTTGCTAAAGCATATAGTTAGGGCTGGACCAGGTGACCCTGAATCCTCCCTTAGTTATGCTGCAATAGACGTAGGCTGCCTGGGGGATTCCCATGATGCATTGAGTTTTTCCTTTCCAGTCACCTTTCTCACTCACTATGTTTAACTAGACCTCTCTGCATTGAATCATATCTGTTATTAACCTCTGTCTCTCTTCCACAGCATGTCTTTATCCTGTCTTCCTTCTCTCACCCCAACCAATCACAGCAGATGGCCCGCCCCTCCCTGAGCCTGGTTCTGCCTGGAGGTTTCTTCCTGTTAAAAGGGAGTTTTTCCTTCCCACTGTCGCCAAAGTGCTGCTCATAGGGGGTCATATGATTGTTGGGTCTTTTCTCTGTATCTATGAAGCGCCTTGAGGCTACTGTTGTTGTGATTTGGTGCTATATAAATAAAACTGAATTGAATTATTTTGTTGTTGGAATCATTTGTATGCAATTTCTGTTTATAGCTATTGCTTATGATAATGAAGCAACTTGGTAATCAGAAACAGCAGACATCTGGTGATTTATGCACATCTAAAGCCAACAAGAAGTGATTGTTTTAGCATTTTTTGATAAGCAAATGGGTCATTACAACATCTGATATGTACAAGTAACTGTGTCCAATTTATTCTTGATTTGTCCTGGAATTGCATAATAAGATGTTTTCTAATAGCAGTGATATTTTTTCTACTCCATTAGTGTCTGGTTGTGCATACTGTCCAGAGATTTTCCAAAATAAGAGATGTGTCACGACCTGCGGGATCAGCAAGGCGCTGATCATCATATCCTGCTCCTGGCTCTCTTTTTCTCTCCATCTCTCTCTCCTGTTTTGCCGGGGCGAAACTCATGGTGGGTTCACGCCCTCGGCCCACGCCTTCCTGGATTGGGAACACTTGGGCCTCATCAGACCAGCTGGTAGTTAAGAGGGAGGAGGTCAGCTGTTCAACGCTGGATTGTTGTGAAGACTCCCGTCAGTACAAGTCTAGCCGATATTTCCCGTGCCGTCATACCAGATGTTAAGGTGTGTTTCTGTGTCTCTAGATTCCCCGGACCCGTCCCCGTGTTTCCGTGTGGGGTGTGGAGAAAGGTCGGAGTGGACGTTTGTGTGATTTCCCTGTTGCCCTGGAACCCTGCCCTCACGTCTTGTAAATAGCACAATCCCAGCACTGCCAGTAAATACAACCCGTGACAAGATGGCTGAACACAAACACAAGCTCACCAGAACCACCTGAACACTTTTTGTAAATGCTAACGTATTTCTGTGGGGACTGAGCAGATCGTGTATCTGAAGTGGAACTATTGCACCAGGAGCTGGGACTGTTCACTGCACGGAGACTCACATCTTGTTTGGATCTGTTTTTCACTTTAATCCGTGTAAATAAACTCACTGTCACTGTTCAGAAAAGTCCTGCGATTGGGTCCTGTGTTTCTGTCATCTAGCAAACCTGACAGAGCAATCCAGCCACTAATGGACCCAGCGGACTCCAGCCTGGGGATCAGCGAGACGCTGATCGGCCTTTTCTTCCTTTTCTCTCTCTCGCTCTCTCTCCTCTGTGTCACCGGGGCGGAGCTCATTGTGGGTTCACGCCCTCAGCCCACGCCCACGGAAGGGGAACACACCTGATGCCCATCAAGATGAACGGCATTTAAGCCAGGAGGAGACTGCTGGTCTTCGCTGGATCGTTGTATACCATGCGGCAGAGTCAAGCTACAGCTCAAGCGTCCATTTGTGAATATTGTTATTCATTCTTGTTTGAAATGTGAAGAGAGGAACTGCAGTCGTGTATGTGGAAAGCTGGAGAGCAAGTGATTCCCCCTTTTGGATTTCCCCGGAGCCCCGTCCCTCACATTATTGTATATAGCACTGCCCTGCACTTCCTGCATATACACCTGGTGAACTCTGTGAATAAATCTTTGTGCTCAGCTGACTCAGGAGTCCCCCGCATTGAACCTTAACAAGGAAGATCAGCTGGATCTGCATGAAGAGGCCCAGGCTTCAATGATTCAGCATGTCACCGACATCAAAGGTATGCTAAGATCTTATAATCCCAATGTCGCCCAGGTTCCGTCTCCTCCTTTTCCCCCAAACCCTGCCGCCGCCTTCCCACTTCCTCCTTCGCTGCTGGTAGAGCCTCGGGACCATCCACTACTCACCCCCTCACCCCTGTGGTGAGTTGGATGAAAGCAGGGATTTTCTCAACCAGTCTGCTCATGTTTTCCACCAACAAAGTCAGACCTATTCTACAAACTGTGCTAAAATCTCCTGCATGGTGGAGTTATTGAGAGGGCGTGCTCTAAAGCTGAGGTAGGCTGTCCTGAAGACTAACCCCGAGCTGTCTTATGAGGCGTTTTTGGCAAAATCTTGTTGTTTTTGGTACGAGATCACATTCTGACACTCACTCTTGCCCTGATTGACTCCGGAGCCGAACAGAGTTTCATCGACCAAACACTAGCTAAGGAACTCGGCCTTCTGCTAATCACTTTGAATGCAGGCTCTTCTCTCTCCTGTCTCGAAACTCAGTCGTTGCAGCTTCTCTGTTCTGTTGGCCATCAGTGGCTCTGCACCATTGCAGCTCTTGCCTCTCGCATTTTTAGCCTTTACAGGCTCTCCGTTCTTTTGGAAATCAGCAGTCTATTCCCAGCTCGTCTCCTCTCTGTATCTTTCAGCATTCTCTGCCTTTTGCTCTCTGGTGGTCATCTATGGCCCCGAGCCTTAAACCAAGCTCTACCTCTCCTGGCCATCCCTCAGCCCTTTGCTGTCTCTGTTTTCATTTCCCAGTTTCTTATCCTTCTCGGTTCTTATGCTTGTTCTGCCGTGCCTATGCCATGCATTACTCCTAACGTGCATGTCGATGTAGGCCAGAACTTCTCTGGTGTAAGATCGTTTTTTCTTTGGGGTCCTGCTCTAATCCCTTTCACAGCTGTGGTTCAGGTCTGCCTAGACAGACCATCAGAGTCTAACTGCCAAACATCTGTATTCTGTTCATCAATAAATCCTCTTCATGCTTTTTAATGGTCTTTCCTTATTGGAATACAGTTAGCATAATATCAATATAGACCCCCAAATTTTGGTGCTACCATCTAAATTTTGTAGCATAATTCTACTTTTCGATCAACACTTTTGACATCAGTGGTTGGGCGAATGGACACATTTATCATAAATATGATACAAAGTAAAGTTGAACACTAACCCAAAGAGACTTCAAAGTGATTGGTGCTGTGACTCTATTGTAGAAACATGTACAGACAAACATGAAAGCCCCAATGCAGAGCTAGAGTCTCAGCAGGATACATTCATATATACTCAACCCTAACATCACTGTCTTTGCTAGTTTTGTGTTAGCATGCTGTTCAAGCTTGCAAAGAGTCGATGTTGTGTCAGCCTGTCTTGAATGCAGTTTGAACTTCACCATCGCACACTTGTCTTTTTATGCAATCAAATAAAAGTACATGTCTGCATCACCAATGACTGATTCATCAGTGTCCTTGCACTGAGCAAAGCCTCTGACAACACTCATCAAACCTCGTGGCGTCAAATCAAATCTCCTTCTTTTGAGAGCGTCATTAACTGAAATCAGCTGACTGCAGGACACCAGTGCAGGACGAAAAAGTTCATTTGTCAAAACATTTACATGAAACTGTGACGCACACATTTATGTCTCAGGATGGAGAGTAATAATAATTTTTTTCACCTTGATTTTTATTTTAACAGTAGTTACCTGACGGCTGTGTATTTGGCATTTATTTAGGTTTAAGACCATACCTGTAAATCTAATGATTCATTTCAACCCCTTCAGTGTTTTGTGTTGATGCTTTTTTAAAAACTCACACTAAATGCATAAATGCTCACATACAGCAGACAGATGAAACCTCATATTTAACCCAGTACCACTGAGCTCAGTGCATTGATCTTTCTGGTACATAATTCGGTTTAACTTTCAAATTCTTCAGCTCAAGTAAGAGCATTTTATCACTTAGTTGTGATAATGGACAAACTAGGATAGCTTGTCCTCAGATTTAAGACGTTGTTCCATTTTTGGACTGGACAGACTGCCTGACTCCACTGGCAGATGAGAAAGTGCTGGGTAAGGCTGGGCCACCCCAAACTCTCATCAATAGGCTGTGGTGTGTCAGCCAAGCAGCAGTAAGACAGGATGGCTGTCGCTGCCTCACTGATTAAAACAGAGGATATGCTAAGAGGACAGCAGGATCCCTTACACGGTTCCTCTGTTTCCCTCTGACTTCTCTGTCCTCCGTCTCTCACCCAAATGAAAAAGTGCAGACTGGATGCGATCACATTTCCTATAATATCAATACTATCAGCTTTGTGGCCGTGCTGTGATCCTGTCACACGTGGCCTTGTAACCTTGTTCTACACACAAAGCTCTTACTGGAAACACTGAAGAAGTATAATAACGAATAAATATAATACTTAATCTTATTATAAGCAAGGATCGCTTCTTTCATGCTACATTGGCCGAAGGTTGGAAATCACAGTTCTGATATGAAGCCAGAT
>NW_024582534.1:691733-693425 GCF_018398535.1 Haplochromis burtoni | reverse complement strand
AATTGAATTGAATTGAATTGAAAATATGGTGTCTAGATCAAGGTTTGAGTGAATGCCCATTGCTTAAGAGCTTCTCGGCAGGCAACAACTAACTTAATTTTAAAGTATAAGATTCAGAGTAAAGTGCTGTATTGAATATTTGCTATAAAGCTGCATTTCAATGAGTAAAACACTCGAGACTAACTCAGTCGCTCTTGTGTTGTTTCACATCGACTGATGAGGATCTTTAATCTGCACTATAGAAACTGAGCTGTTATTTCAAAAACCAACAATGAGTATGCTTTATTAACTAATTTCATCATTTTATTATGGAATTAGGTAACATAGTATAAAGCCAAATAAAAATGTTCCAAATTTATTATAAAGTTATCTTATTATTTGTTTTGTATCTGATCTACAAAGTAAATTATGTTGGTGCTTTGTTTTATGAACATCTCATTGTATCTTTCTGATGTAGATATTACTGATAACAGGTGATCAAACTTGCAAGAAACTGAATGTCAAAATAACAATTAAATGCATCAATAAATCGATACAGATACTCATCAGTTACAGCTGATGTCAACATGCTTAAATGATTGCATCATACATCACTGCAGGACCCTTTTTGATCTCTGGCCCACTTTAGCTCCTGTTTCTTTGAGCTCCTCCCAAAATAGTCCAATCAGAAACTCACCCGTGGGTGGTGGGCCATTTAAAATGACTCATTTTTATCTTTTTAGATACTGGCAGCTACCAGTTAATCAGCCTAATTAGTAGGTTTGTTCAAAAACCCGATAACATAATGTGAAGAATTAAATTTTTTTTCTTAAGAATTGACAATTGGGTCTGTGCATTGTACTATGTAGCATGATTTCAGGAAAGATCACATTGTTGTTGACATGTTTTGGGCATAAGATACACTATGGCAAACCTCATATTACAAAACAAGCGGCCCAGGGCTGATATCAAGTAAGTCTGATCCCAAAGGGATTTCTAAGGACTAATTCAAATTTTAAAGACTATCAAAATCACAAAATAGCTATAAAACTAGCGTTTGTATAATACTGTTGTGATATAATGTGACAGACATAAGCATCAGAGAGCTAGGATTTATTCTTTTTTAGGAACATAAAATTAGCTTGAATCAATAGATTTCAATCAATAGTCTACAACAGCTAATGTTCGTCTCTGGAAAGATGAGGGAAGGAAACAGAAACAGGTGAAGCTGGACAAATAGGCATCACTAGGGCACATGTGTACATGGTTACTTTGGGATAAGCACTGTGGAAGCTAAGATTGCTGTCGTAAAAACAACCATAGTGAATTTCAAGGGAGATCAAAGCAGCACTGACAGTCAGAGCAATGGGCACAACAGTTAATGTTAATAGCATTAGACTGCTAATACACCACAAGGTCTTTCATGCAACTTGGCAACATTATCTCCAAACCATAGTATGAGATCTCACTACTGGCACAGCCGAAACTCATTTCAATTCAATTTTATTTAAATAACACTAAATCACAACAACAGTCACCTCAAGGTGCTTTATAATGTAAGGTAGATCCTACAATAATACATGCAGAGAAAAGCCCAACAATCATATGACCCCCTATGAGCAGCACTTTGGCGACAGTGGGAAGGAAAAACTCCCTTTTAACAGGAAGAAACCTCCAGCAGAACCAGGCTCAGGGAGGGGCGGGGCCATCTGC
>NW_024582534.1:686802-689839 GCF_018398535.1 Haplochromis burtoni | reverse complement strand
AGGTAATGCCATCTAGAGTAAGAATCTGCTCTCTTTCTTTTGTTTGTTTGAAAGTTAGGCAGATACAACTGGAAGCTGTTTGCTGATGAACTCACCAATGTGCAGTTAGCCATCACATATTTGCTTCCTAAGGCTGAATCTCAGTTGTCACTGAATCATTGCACTTACTGCACTAGTGTTGTTCGGCTGCATGTTTTGTGTTGTTTCTCTGGACCACTGGAACATTTTTGCCAAGACTAACAAGTTCTCCTCTGTGCAGACTTCCTCAGCGGGCTCAGAGGATCCCTGTGAGGTAAGGACAAAGTTACGTGACTGTGGATTTATCAGGGTTAAACTCTATGAAAATCTCTCCCAAGCCATCCACTAGCTCTGTTCTTTTACAACTGCCGAACTCATTTCCACCATGAACCTGTTGAACTTTCATTATTGTGCCGGCCTCCTTCAGCACAGCAGCTGTACTTTCACAGTCATCTGGTAACTGTTCTCTCCTACACAGAGCCTGTCTTATCTCCTTCCTCAAGTACTGTATGTCCAACATTCTTCCTTCTTCAACTTGTGCCACTTAATCATTGCCTCTGCCTTCACCTGCTTCCTCTTCTTGATGTCCAAACTCATCCTTCAGACTGCCGTCAGCTGCTGTTACCTGCACTCTACCCTGCCCCCCTTTGCAGACTCTTCCAGACTGCATTGTAAGCTACCTGTGAGCACCTTCCTCTCCTATTATACATCACCCAATTTTCATTGCTCTTTTATGAAATATGTGTTCTCTATAGCAATTTCCATCCTTGTTGTAAAATCTGCTACCGTCTGGCCTTCTTAATTTCTCACCTACCTAACACTTCATTACCTCTGTTCCTTCAAGTACATTTTTACTGAAATATGTTCCAGTCACTCTCTCTCTCCTGCCTCAGGACGCTCCACCACATCCTCCAGTTTACTCCTCGATTCCTCTCCCTCTCTCTCTCTCTTTCTTCTTCCTAAAAACTAAAAAACTACACGTGTCATAGCTGCAATATTTCTGTAAAACCCTAAAATGTTATGTACATCAAGGGCAAGACAAAATAAAGCATATTACCAGTGTGCAGGTTGTATAGCAAGTTGCAAGTTTCACTTCAGAAATGTCAAATTTCATGTTTTTGCATGCCGTGTTTACTGCCATCATCAGGCTTGTGCCACTCTATGCCACTCTTTAAGTAAAATGGTAATGCACTGGTTCTTTCATAGCACTTTTCTACTCCGATCACTCAAAATGCTTTAGACATCTTATTCACCCAAGCCCTTTTGTCTATGTTTCTATCACTTCCTCGACCTTCTACAGCCAACCCATCAAAGAAAGTTTACACACAGCATCATGATTTCTCATCATATTCATATTTATGACTCCACAGTTCTTCTAGCAACTTGATATTAAATGTTTTCAGTGCCCATAACGATTAACTATTGAACCCTCTCTTATGGGAATGTTTGAAATGGCAGAAGGTCATATATTCAGATTTCCAGTAAGCATTTTATTTCAGTAAACACTTAATCCATACGTGGATTTGGATTTCTATAGCTCTGGGGAAACTGAGAACTTTAAAATATAACTGTCTCACGCGACGACTACTACAGGCTGGTTCTGGACACAGTTTCTGGAAGTATCCTCACTTGCAGAGCAGACGTTTTACCGACCACTTTAAGACTAAACGTGTCAGAAAAAGAAATACTACCAAGTACCAGGGTGTTTCTGATTTTAGGTCTTTACTTTTCCTCAACTGAAAATCTTGTATTTGCTCTTTGACTAGAGACAAGCTGGGTGACTTTATTCTGCAGCTGCTCTGATCTCGAATAATAATGAAACCACTTTATGTCATTTGACAGTTAAATGCGTGTCTAATATATGTTAAGATTCCAAATAGATGGAAAAGAGAGTTTCTACTGTTTATAATATTTATAATGCAGAAATAAATTAAAGCTGCTATGAAGTTGAAGATTCCTGCTGCTGCTGAACCTGTAGGTGATAAAATGTGAATCTATCATGTAAAAGCTTCTTCAGTACATCGCCTGTACGAAGGTCAGGCAGTAATTGTTGATAACTGAAGCAGAGTGTTGATATAAGAAAACAAAATCTCACCTTCGAGGGCCCTTCACTCTTAAAACTTCTGACCCACAGCCAACAATCGAAATGACCAACACACAACATACACACATCCATGTGTGCGTAGATCAGAAAAGGTCAGATGCAGCACTTCCCCAAACCTTTTGTGTGTGTGTGTGTGTGGGGGGGGGCTGCTTTGCCACTGGGAGAGCTGCATGTTGAGGGACTGACAGAATTATGAGGATTCTGCCAGCACAGAGGTGTGTAACCTTTACTCTCTTGGCCTTGAGGAGTACCACCCTTCTCACCTTAACATTGTTTTAAAGGCCATGTGTACTATTTACACGCTACATTTACCCTTTAGGTTACTGTCTTCTCAGCTGGAGCTATGAACAGCATTTTTATAAGCAACCTGAGAGCCCGTATGAAACAGATTAGATGATATATAGTTAAGCATGCTGAAGTACCACAAAGGAGGAAGGAAAACAAACAACCTTTAAATCAATATGGTGTGATTGAGCATTGTGTTATTGTCTGTATCTGAGTAAAGACATGCTTGGCAGACATTGATATTTATTGAGTCAAAACAACTTTCATTCAGTATGAGTTCAGTTCTGCACCTTATCTGTCACAGGCTGGGTCTTTGACCCAGCGCTCTGAGCTCATTTTTGTATTTTTCTCATTTTGATATGTGATTAGTTTTTGTGTCATTTCCTATCTAGCTTTAGTTTGGGCAGTTATTGTTTATTGTTCCCTTGGTTTTCTATGTTTGAGTTCTTGTATTATTCATCACGTATTAGGTATGTTAAGTTTGTGTTGTCATG
Organism: Haplochromis burtoni; assembly: GCF_018398535.1. Lineage (NCBI taxonomy): Eukaryota > Metazoa > Chordata > Actinopteri > Cichliformes > Cichlidae > Haplochromis > Haplochromis burtoni. The sequence continues at coordinate 686,938 of NW_024582534.1, read as the reverse complement.
TCTAGTTTTAGTGTTTCCTGTTTTATTCTGACAGTATCATGTGTTCTTTGGTCATTGTATTTAGCTTTCCTCCTCCTGGTCCTGTCATTAGGTTTATGTCAGTCAGCTGTTCCCCCATGTGTCTCCACTTCCCCTG
>NW_024582534.1:657989-686777 GCF_018398535.1 Haplochromis burtoni | reverse complement strand
GTGGGGAGAAGAAAAGACAGGATAAAGACATGCTGTGGAAGAGAGACAGAGGTTAATAACAGATATGATTCAATGCAGAGAGGTCTATTAACACATAGTGAGTGAGAAAGGTGACTGGAAAGGAAAAACTCAATGCATCATGGGAATCCCCGGCAGCCTACGTCTATTGCAGCATAACTAAGGGAGGATTCAGGGTCACCTGGTCCAGCCCTAACTATATGCTTTAGCAAAAAGGAAAGTTTGAAGCCTAATCTTGAAAGTAGAGATAGTGTCTGTCTCCTGAATCCAAACTGGAAGCTGGTTCCACAGAAGAGGGGCCTGAAAGAATAAATGCATGAACTAGTTTTTCAGCGTCACTCTGAGACAGGATATTTCTAACTTTAGAGATGTTGCGCAAATGGAAGAAAGCAGTCTTACATATTTGTTTAATATGTGCGATGAAGGACATGTCCTGGTCAAAAATGACTCCAAGGTTCCTCACAGCGTTACTGGAGGCCAAGGTAATGCCATTCAGAGTAAGAATGTGGTTAGATACCATACCTACTCACCCAGTGTATATACTATAATAATGATACTATATTATATATATGTAATATATAATGTATATTATATATATATATATAATATAATTAAGTATATATAATATGGTTATACATAATAAAATATTGTGTTATATAATAATATATGTTATATATATATATATGTATATATATAACTATATGAAATATAATAAATGTATATTATATATATATGATTATATATATATATATGAATATATGATTATATATATATATGTATTACTTAATATATTATCATGCTTTTTACAACGTGAATGTACTATTGCTGTGTGATTTATTACTATTACTGAAGGTCCGCGACTCCGAACTGTAGTAAAGGGACCTCTGACTCAGAGGTGTGGACTCGAGTCACATGACTTGGACTCGAGTCAGACTCGAGTCATTAATTTTATGACTTTAGACTTGACTTGAAAAAATGTTCTAAGACTTGTGACTTGACTTGGACTTTTACACCAATGACCTGGGACTTGAATTGGACTTGAACCGGTTTACTTGAAAAGACTTGATATTTTACCCCAAATATAAAATTTAACATGCATATTATATAGAGATTGAAAATGTGACGTCATTCACGGGTAGAACCGCAAAGGATTCTGGGAACTCGTGGCAAGCGGTACTAGCACACGCAGGCTTTCAATTGAAATCAGTCACACAGCGATAAAAAGAAACACAAAAATGTCAAGAAGCTGTTGTATTATTAACTGCAATAGCCGGTCGCATGACAGCCACGGGAAGCCGACGGGTAAAGAGATCGGTTGTTATCGGATTACGTCGTTGAAGAGAAATTGTTCGAGCCATGTTTCCGAAGTAACAAAGACGCGACGGATGGCCTGGATTGCAGCCATTCAAAGACCAAATATAACGTCCCAGAACACTCCAGCTCACAGGTTAGTCTGCTCCAAGCATTTACACGAAGGTCAGTGTTTTTTAGTAGTTAATGCGTCATTTTCATAACATAATTGGTGATATAGGTTACAAGCAAGTCTGGCGCTGAACAGAAATTGTCGCGCTATGCTCCTTTGTTTATTGTGCATAAATAGTGAATTGTCCTGACACAATATTGCGTTTCGCTTCTGTTATTATGGTACATTGACAAAAACATATACTTTTATTCACAGGATAAAACAGTTGTTTTGTATCACTAATTGCCCAGTGCGATTACAGCATACAGTATTATTGTCACTGCTACATTTCTGTGATGCTACCAGAAATTATTTCCACTACTAATTAATTACCGTTGAGCTCAAAGGTCCTATTAATAAACGGTTAACGAATGTGTATTTATGACGACAATTTGTGAGACTGGTAAACTTATGATACGTACGATGGTCTTTACTTTCTACACGGTGCATTTCAAGGTCCTGCACCCATCCGTCGGTAAACTGTACCTGGGCTTGTTGCAGTGACCGGAAGTTACTAAACTTCATGAGTGTATGCACTCACTCCAAGAACCGTATGATTATAAATATGCATATAAATATGCTACGATGAGATAGCTGACTTCATCTAACTAGCAAATGTTGTCCAGGCTACGTTGGTGATGCAGTTTTTTTAATGTGTATGATATTTTTGTCATGCGATTTTAAAGCTGGTCCTACAACCGCATCCAAGAATAACATGCAGCTTATCTCAGAACTGTCGGTGAAAATTATTCTTGGAGCTAGGTTTAATTGAGCTGCATTTTAAAGAGGTGCAATTTCACAATTTGTGTATATTTTCTAAGTTCACTATTTTGTCATGTGTTGAGAAAAACACAGATTTTAAAATTACATGGTCTAATATTTACATTTAGCATAACTGCAACATTTTTTTTTTCGTTTTTTTTTAAAGACTCGAAAGGACTTGAAATTCAAAGTTTCAGACTTGTGACTTGACTCGGACTTTTACACCAGTGACTTGAGACTCGACTCTGACTTGCCTGACATTACTTGAGACTTGACTTGAGACTTGAGGATAAAGACTTGAGACTTACTTGAGACTTGCAAAACAATGACTTGGTCCCACCTCTGATTAATATATCCAGAACTTAAAATCAAATACACCCTCTGTGGTTAAGCCTACTGCAGAAATACACTGATGATTATGTATATATATATGTATATGTATATATATATGTATATATATATGTATATGTATATATATATGTATATGTATATATATATGTATATGTATATGTATATATATATTTATATATATATGTATGTATGTGTATGTATATATATATATATATATATATACATACATACATATATATGTATATATATATATGTATGTATGTATATGTATGTATATATATATATATTTATGTATGTATATTTATTTTTGTATGTATATGTATATATATATATATATATGACAAATAATAAAGAACCTTGAACCTTATTATGGAGTTCTTTATAAATGTCTTGATTTTGTGTGGGTGTGTGACAAGGGAAATTTACAATCATACATTAAAAGAATTGCCCAAGTACTAAAGGATAAATTAATAATAATACATGAATATTTTTTAAAATATAAATCATAAAGCTAATTTTTGATGCAGTCAGATTGCTTCTGGGTTTGCCCCATGAGAGCATTTCCTTACATGATGTCTTCAGTAAATTATCCACTTTACTCGTCATTACCACTCTTTCCATGATCTTTAATGAATAGTAAAGCATGTTACATTACATCTTTTACAGACAGGCAAAGTCACGTCATGTCCTATCATACCAGCTCCAGATCAGAATACTTTATTTATCCCAAAGGAAATGATGTTGGTTACAGCTGCTCCAAGACAGTAACTATTTAAATCGTACAATATGTTACAGAGTTTACAAATTTAAGAAATAGCACTAATATATACAAATCACTCCATTATACATATCAAGATTATGACAGAGATATTACAGATGGTCATTGATGGGCCACTGCTTTAGTTATATTGAAAGGTCCGTATCAGCAGAGTGATGAACGGCTCCAGCTCTAGTTTAGGTGGCCCTGCCGGTGGCTCTTTTGGAAGAGGAGCTGCATACAGAGTCCAATCCCATCTGTCTGCAGCAGAGTTGAGAGTCAATGCTGGTGCCACAAACAGTCATCTGTGACATTTGCAGTCGGCTCTGAGACACAAATCATCCTGTGGGGAATTAGGAGTGTTTTGCATGATTTAATCCATCAAGAGTAGAAAACGAAAAATATCCACAAGGTATAATTATGGGTGTCGTGATTTTCTGTTACCATATCCAGAATTCACTCAAGTGGGAGGGGGGTGAACTTAAAGTCTCTCTGCCCACAATAAAACATGAATGATCACGTAGGGTGGTCCCAGCTCACACCGTGCCCCGAGCCAGTGCCATAGGCAAGGCATTCCTCTGCCTGCTTTCTGTACAACATCCCTCCAGCCAAGAGCCTTTGCCTTTTCAAGTGTGTTACACAGAGTGGAAATGTTGAGTATGAGCAGGAAGGAGGATTGCACAAACAGATACATGAATCATGGGAGGGGATACGCACACCTAAATTAAGAAAAGCTTGGTATTTCATTTATTGCCGATTTTATACTGAGCATATATCACACGTGAACAATTCAACAAATTCTCCTCTCTGACACATTCGATCCAACACGTAGGGGTACATTTTCACATCCATTTTTTTTCTAAAGTATCTTTGCTAACATTAGATCTCAACTTTCTTTTAGTGCCCTCGGGGCTTTTAATTCATAATTTAATCATTAATTCCTCCAAGGTGACAGAGGACTTACACCAGTCTGCGCTTTGCTTTGGTAATGTAATTAGCCATTAAACAGACACTGAGACATTTTAAAGGTGACATGATCTATCTATGTCAGACTTCATCACATCCACCCTCAAGGCGTTCAATCAAATGAGGATATGTCCAAGTCAAATTATACAGATTACCAGTGTAATCACGGGCAGTGTGGTGGTGGCAGTGCTGTCAATCAGCAGTCTGTAATAAAGGCTGTCATCAGGTGGTTATATTAATCTCCAGTTGCTCTTAGAGCGCATGAGAGCTGAATAAACAGTGCAGCTGTTAATTAAAGCTGTGACATTATATCATAAATATGAGAAACGTAGTTGGGATGAAATAAGCATCATGTAATTATCACAACTAGATTTAATTTCATGCTTTGCAGAAAATGAATTGAAAATGGTGGAAGGTGTGTGTGTGTGTGTGTGTGTGTGTGTGTGTGTGTGTGTGTGTGTGTGTGTGTGTGTGTGTGTGTGTGTGTGAGTGAGTGAGTGAGATTATTTTTGTCCCCAGTAGGAAGTAGATTTCTTAGCTGTAGTGCATATGTTGTTCATGAACTTTGTAACACAGATAAAGGGAATTTCTGACAATTCAATTTTATTTATACAGCGCCAAATCACAACAACAGTCGCCTCAAGGTGCTTTATATTATAAGGTAGATCCTACAATAATACATACAGAGAAAACCCAACAATCATATGACCCCTATGAGCAAGCACTTTGGCGACAGTGGGAAGGAAAAACTCCCTTTTAACAGGAAGAAACCTCCAGCAGAACCAGGCTCAGGGAGGGGCGGGGCCATCTGCTGTGATTGGTTGGGGTGAGAGAAGGAAGACAGGATAAAGACATGCTGTGGAAGAGAGACAGAGATTAATAACAGATATGATTCAATGCAGAGAGGTCTGTTAACACATAGTGAGTGAGAAAGGTGACTGGAAAGGAAAAACTCAATGCATCATGGGAATCCCCGGCAGCCTACGTCTATTGCAGCATAACTAAGGGAGGATTCAGGGTCACCTGGTCCAGCCCTAACTATATGCTTTAGCAAAAAGGAAAGTTTGAAGCCTAATCTTGAAAGTAGAGATAGTGTCTGTCTCCTGAATCCAAACTGGAAGCTGGTTCCACAGAAGAGGGGCCTGAAAACTGAAGGCTCTGCCTCCCATTCTACTTTTAAATACTCTAGGAACAACAAGTATCCTGATCATTGTGCATGGGCTGAACCTCCAGAGAAACAGACTCAGTTAAAAGTCAGTATTTTCTAGCTTGTCTGTTGTGGCTATGATCACCATATAGTCTGATGACCAGGACAGTGACCTAATCTTTATACGTATTTAATTCCTCGAGTTTTTTATTCTGCTGAATGTCTTCCTGCCAAATGTGCTTCATCACATCAAAAATACATTTATAAAAAGGTGGAACAAGAAGTATGCTGAGTCATTTTTGGCTTAATTTTCAACAATCCTGAAGCAAAAGAGAAGGGTGAATGAGAGCACTCATGTATACTCACTCTTTACCATGACACTCAAAGTTGTGCTCAAGTGCATCCTGTTTCTGACACATCATTGCCAGATGTTTCTACAACTTAACTGGAGTCGACCTGTGAGCACAGTAAATTTATCTGTAAGTGGAAGGTTTGAAACCACCAGGACTCTTCCTACAGCCAACTCTGAGAAGTCGGGATAGAAGGGCCTTTTCATACTCGACCACCTGTTTGACCCGCTGCCCTGTGATCAGGGCCTCAAGTGAATCAGGTCCCACACCTCCAGACTCACCAACAGCTTCTTCCTCTAGGCCATTTGGACTATTAGCAAACACTATTCCCCCCAACCACCCCACCAATCTGAGCCATGGTCTGAGTAATGGTCAGATGGTCATTCACAGTGGACATACATGGCTTATTTCACTCCTCTTTCAAACTTTCTGTCTACTCAGTCCAAAATGTGTCCTTGATCCAACACAGCTGATTTAAAGGGCTGAATGACTCCTCAGCGTGTCTTGAAGTTCTCCAGAGGCTGGTAATGAACTAACCATGTGATTCAGGTGTGTTGACCCAGGGTGAGATCTCAAACCTGCAGGACACCGGCCCTCAAGCCTGGAGTTGGACACCCCTGTACAGCTGAGTCTTGTTGTCTTTCTCCTCAATGTGCACGGCACAGTCCAGGAATGGCAAACAGTTATCCTTTGTGTCTTCCCTGTTGAATGTTTCTATCCACTGAGCTGATGTGAGCAGTGAAGGACTCTACTTCTTGGGTTTCGACTTGTCATTATGGGGATATTGTGTGTAAAATTTTCAGGTGAAAAATGAATTTTATCAATTTTTGGATAAGGCTGTGGAAAGGTTCTGAATAAAATGTGGAACAAGGGCTGTGAACACTTTTTGCACTGTATGAATAAGAATTTAATGATGTCAGATCAAATATAATCATTGAGGACAAAGTCTTGTTTTTGTTTGTTTGTTTTCTGTTGAGTTTTTTGTTATTTGCAAAAGTAATGATAAATTAAATTCCCAATGTCCATTAAAATCAATCAAAAACTTGTTAATAATTTGAATATTTGTAAAAATGACAATTCATGTTTATGTTTTTATTTTCTGTTTTTGCGAGCCTGCAATTTGTTTTTTATTGTGTCGTATTAATTTCCCCTGGAGACGCATTCTCGCAGGAGCCGAACAGATGGAAATCTAGGAGTGTCCTGGAAAGATTCATCGTGAAAAATCCATCCGACACCTGTGTAATTTGCCTAATCATCTTTTCCTAATAAGCTCCCTCTATTAATTATGCACGACTTCTACAATGCAGTCAAGATAAAAGTAAATCTGATGACTTAATACCCTTCAAAATAATTACCCACATCCTTCCTCTTTCACTCTCTCACAGACACCTCCCTCCTCCCATTATCCCACCACACACCCATCTCTGGGACAGCTTTTGATACCCCAACCCCCACCCTGATTAGACCCCCACCCCCCACACCAGCCTTCTCCTTCCTTATTAGACAAAAGGAAATATCACATGTAACGTGTTGTTTGCTTCAGTGTAGAATTCACTACAAAATAAAACTGACTCCAAATCCCAGGATGCTTTAGTCAGCACAAACATCCATCTGCACTTTTGTTTTTTAAATTTGGGATTAAGATGTTCATTTTCCAATTTCTAATTTCTAATGTGTTTTTTGGACTTTTAATTTCTGTTTGTAATTAATAATTAATTACAAATTAATGTGCAGTTTCATTCTTAGTTTGCTTACTGTGGAGCTGTTTTTTATTCTTTGTATTTATCTCTCTTTTACTGGTGTTGATTGTTTTATATTAGCTTGGAGGTTGTCCTCCCCCAACCAGATCCTCAGGGAGCCACAGAAACAGGGGAGACATGATTAGACGATCGTTATCAGCTGTGCCAAGCAGCCTCCACTGGCTCTGCCCTGAACCCACTGCACTCAACCTGGGAAGGTTGAGGTAGCCATTTCTAAACAACAGCAGATTCCAGATCATCAGTTCAAACAATTGTCCATTTTGCCAAGTTATGTTTTAATTTCCAGTTTTGACCCTCAAATGAGAGGAAACCTAAACTTCACAGTAAATAATTACAATTTTTTACAGTAAATGACTATGAATTTAAAGTAAATTGTAAAATTGTTTATGGGTAATTCATGTGAAAACCACAGATATTCCGTTAACCTGATTAAAGTCTTACTTCGTTAAATATAGTGAAACTGTATCAAATAATACGGTATCATAGTAAAAAGTTGAATATTACAGTAAAATACTGGCAGCTGTGGTTGCCAGAATTTCACCGTGGAAAATATAGTGATAATGTAGAATATATAACGATATACTTTGTTGATAAATGTAAAATTCACAGTGAACTTTGGTTTTTGTGCAAAAATTACATTGAAATAAAAAACTAATATAAAGTAAACTGGCAAAAATGGCAAACAATTCAAAGGAACTGAAACAGTGGGAACCAGTTCTCAAAAAGAACCGGGTTTCGATACCCATCCCTAGTTAAGACGGTCATTTCTTAAATAATCCTGGGGGCTATGGAACAAAAACATGAAGTGGAAGACCTAAAAAATCCATCCATCCATCCATTCGCTTCCGCTTATCCTTTTCAGGGTCGCGGGGGGCGCTGGAGCCTATAGCTGTAATAGGGCGAGAGGCAGGGTACACCCTGGACAGGTCGCCAGTCTGTCGCAGGGCCAACACACAGGGACAGACAACCATTCACACTCACATTCACTCGCACATTCACACCTAGTGGCAATTTGGATTATCCAATTAACCTATCCCCCTAAAAAATCCTCAACCCAAATTAAGGCCATCAGTGGTGCCGACTGCACCCCCATAACCATCAAACAGCATGTGAGACTGAAGGGCTTCAAAAACAAATTCTCTGATGAGAAAAAAATATAACCTTTTTTTTCTCCTGTAAAAAAATTTAACCTTGATGATCCTGATGGTTTCCAACCTTCCTGGCATGACAAGCAGATCCACCCTGAGATGTTGTCTGTGCTCCACAGTGGAGGGGGCGCCATAATGGTCTGGGGTGCCTTTTCCTTCAGTGGAACAATGGAGCTTCAGGACGTGCAGGGGCGTCAAACGGCTGCTGGTTATGTCCAGATGTTGCAGAGAGCGTCATGACTGAGGGCCGTCGTCTGTGTGGTAACGACTGGGTTTTTCAACAGGACAACTCTACAGGGTGGGCCAATTATATGGATACACCGTAATAACATGGGAATGGTTGGTGATATTAAAGTCCTGTTTGTGGAACATCAGTTAGAAAGTGGATTGGTCGTCGTGGGCCAGTTGAACGGCCCCCAAGGTCTCCCGATCTGACCCCTTTAGACTTTTATCTTTGGGGTCATCTGAAGGCAATTGTCTAAGGTGTGAAGATACGAGATGTGCAGCACCTGAAACTACGGATGCTGGATGCCTGTGCTGGCATTTCTCCTGCGGTGTTGCTATCAGTGTGTGCAGAGTGGGAGAAGAGGGTTGCATTGACAATCCAACACAATGGGCAGCACATTGAACACATTTTATAAGTGGTCAGAAACTTGTAAATAACTCATGAAAGAACAAAGTTACGTTGAAACCAAGCACACCATTGTTTTTCTTGTGACATTACCAATAGGTTTGATGTGTCACATGGTCCTCTTCCTATTGAAAAAACAAAAGTCGTATCCAAGATGGCCGACTTCTAAATGGCCACCATGGCCACCACCCATCTTGAGGAGAATAACATCACTCTTTTGGACCATCCTGATGAGATGATGAGATGAGATAGCCTTTATTTGTCAGTTGCAGGTCTTTTGCCCACAACTTTTGCCGACCGTACATACAATACACAAACATCACATTGGGGAGACAGGTCAAGCTAGGTAGCGAGGAAAAAAACATCGAAATGTGTAACACAGAAGGATAATACAGGAATGCACAGATATCAACAATAAACACAGGCAGCAACATGGGAAAGTGTTCCAGTGTGTACATCTGATCTGGGACCACTGCAATCTTTCGACTGCGCCTCCAACTGATGCGTCAGTGAGTGCTCATCAGTATATGTATGTGTGTGTGTGTCCATAGTTCAGCTGAGACAGTGTCCTTCGCCCTGCCAGGCTAAGTAAACAGTCTTCCAGCCAACCCAGGTGGCCTTGCATGGAATGGGAAGGAACAGACTCAACACAGTCGTTATCAGGGTGTTGTTGTTCGGCTCCAGCCTTGAGCCCACAGCTGGCACCGAGAGGGTAGCAGCATTATGATGGTGATTTTTCTTTTGCCACAACTCATGAGAATTTCAAGCTGTTCTTTAACACTCCTACACTGGTCTCTCAGTCTCCCGTTGGAGAACCGCGAGTTTCTCCATGATGTTATTAACCTTCAGTTCCGTGGTCTTGTCATTCTTTTGCTCAAAGAGCAGATTCTGAGAACTCACGACTGCAGTCAGCTGTTCCACGATGTGATCCAACTTTCGCCACAACTCATGAGAATTTCAATACACTCTTTGACTGCTCTTGACCTTGCAAACTACACCAATTATTTTATTAACATTATTTCATTATTTTTTTGTATTTCATTTTGATCAATTGATTTTAATTTCAGCAGGTGGTATCACACTTAAACAGATTGAACACGGACTGAACAGTGGCAGATCCATGATTTAAACCTCACTATGCCACAAATTTTTTTTCATTGTAATTAGCTGCGGTATACTTGGTGAGACTGTAGAACTTACAGAAATATACTTATTTTTTAATTTTTAGTAATTGATTGTATTTACTGTTAAGATATACTGTTTTATCAAACAGCCTGAGCTTGTTAACATTAAAAAATTTCACCGTAATTTTCACAATAATTCTAACAATGTTTTGACATTTTGTTAAAATTAAAAGTACAGTATGTTTTGAGTAGTCTAAGGAGCTTGGAAAGAAAAGCGTCTGGACTTCTTTAAGTTGCTTGAAGATGTTTCACATTAATATATTTTCAACATATTAGCAGTGTAAAAATAAAAGCAAAGCGCTGTTTTTTAATTTACAGAAATTTTATATACATATTACAATCATTTACTCTTTTTGATTTAATGGTAATTTACCGTTGCCATTTTATTTACCGTAAGTTTTTTACGTACATTTCAGCGTTCCTGGAGTCCTGATACCAGGGCATCATGCAGTGGGCGAGGACACTCTCTGTGGTTTCAGTTTCTTATCAGATAGGTCCTCAGCATCCCTAGGAAGTGGAGTTATACAGTCCAGATCAAAATGGCAACAAATCCTATTTTGCATGGTTGGATCTTAACAAGGTTGCAGTAGAGCTTCTATATGCTACAAAAAGAAATGGGAATCACACTAAGCATTTTTTTAGTGTGCAATATTTGAAAACAACGCTTAAACTGAAATATATGGAGCGGGTGTGATGCGCTCTTCAGTTTGCTGAGGAAGTAGAGTCGCTGTTGGGTTTTACTGACCAGTGATGCCGATTCTTTGACCAGGAGAGATCTTCTGTGCACACCCAGGAGCCTGGTGCTGCGTACCCTCCCCACAGCAGCACCATTGATGGTTTGTGGAGCATGCAGGGTGTGAGCTCTCCTGGTCGGGACAGAGAGCAGCTGCTGTCTGCGTCTGCGCTGCCATCATTCCTTCTCTCACTGAGCGGGTCGTGGTAAAGGGGAAACATGTAAACAAGAGGAGGAGACGAACACACAGCGAGAGAGAGGGACACGAAGGGAGACAAAGACATCACTGAGACACACAAAGGGCCAGGGAGACTTAAACACAGGGGACATGACAGACTCGCGCACTGAAGGCACGACGTGCCAAGAAAGACACAGACGTGGGAGGAAGCTAAACAGACAAGAACAAATGGGAAAACATAGAGAACTCAAACAGAACAAATCCAAGCTTAAACCATATAAACTAGAACATCGTGATACAAAAGGGACATGAAACCCAACATGCTGGGTCAAAAGACCCAGAACCATGACACACTTATAGCCAGTTACTTTTGAACAACACTTTGAGGGTTTTTTTTGTTGTTGTTTTTTTGCTTACTCAAAATAAAATGTGCATAAAGTTCCTGTTTCGTGTGTTCTTGTAGAACCAATAACACACGTCCACATTTGAACAAACTGGAAAAGATTTGCTAGACAAAGCTATGTTAGACTTCTATTCTAAAGAACTGTGTGTTTAAAGAGTTCATCACAGCTCATGAGACTTTACTTTAAAGAGTTATCAGACAATTGCATAAAAGCCCCAAATACAGTACATTTTAATAGCTACAATTATGTACTTGTGAGCTGCCCAGAAGTGTCAACACTTGATGCTATGATTACCGTTTGATAAAAACATTGTTAATTACAACCCAGAAGTTAAGTGAAGAGCTGGCACTGAAGCATTAGGACATAAATTAAGCCTTTGCCCCTCTTCAACAAAGGTAGATAATGGGATTCCACGTCAGTAAACACTAAAGAGATTTTTTTCACATCAAGCACCAGCATCCTGTGGAAAAACTGCTATTGGACAGTAATATCCCTCCAGTTCTCCCTGAAGACGTCTCTGTCTAACATTGCTCCTATTTTTATTCAATTTATTTACTTTATGTTGTTGTTGTTTGTTTGTGTTTTCTTTTTGTGCCAGCTCATTTGATATCACTTGGTGTTGCAACCTTGTTTCATATAACGTCTTCCAGCTAAGGTAGCCTCGCCTCCTGTGCGTTGAATAATTCATGACTTGCAATTCAATACTATTGGATTGGGGAGAAGGGGGACTCAAAAGTTGAATTACAAAACATCACCATCTTTCATCTCATAAAGTTTTTTAAAAATATTTTTACAAAGTGCAGAGGTCAATTATGAGTCTATAGGCTACAGCAGCTATGAATAACACAAAAACACTCCAAAACCTTGGGAGAGTTCCTCCACTTGGTAGATTATTGATGCTTTTACTTTTTTCCCCATCCTCAGGTAAAAACCAGCAGAGCCTTTGTCTGTGGTCTCCTGCACGGTTTATGCCTTCATCGCCTCGAGGCAAAAGAAGCCTAATTTGCCCAGGTCTGTTTTGGAGCCAATTATTATAATACCAAATGTGCTGAAAACACAATATAATTTAAAACAATAAAGAGCCTACCAAAAACATGCATTTTAATAATCTCTCCATTAAAGATGCATTTCATCTGTTCAGCAATTTGAAGCATTTTAGCTCACTATCTTATTTTAAGACCACAGTACCTGCAGAACATGAGCATCCTGCGCAAAGTTGCTGGGAGAAAACCATAAAAACCATGGATTGAATGAAAATGACATGAACAATAATACTACAATAAATCGTTTTCTGACAGTATCCTCTGGTTGTAGTTTTCCAGTCATAAGAGAGACCACACGAGTTCCATCTGGATCCAGTGTAAGTTTGTGGACCTTGTTGATCAAGTCAGGAGTTTACTTGCATTTTTCCGAGTCACCTTTTGGTGGCCGATGTGTTGAAGTGAGGACCTAAATGCAAACAAACCAGATGAGAACGTGGGACCTCAACGAAAAGCGAGATGATTTATTGGCTGATACGAAAATAAGACACAAAGGTAGGCGGACACTAAAGCAACACTAACATGAACTAAACTGGAAAAACTAGAAACGTTAAACACTAGGGATAAGAAACAAAAAAATCTGAAACATGGAAAAACCTGAATATGACGTGATGAGGAAACACAGCGAGTGGGAACACGGCGCCAGAGCTAACATCACAATATAAACACACACACAGAGGGCAGCTACACGAGGGGAACCTAGTAAATACACAGTGAACTAAACAAAGAATACAGGAAACCTAAACTACAAAACTGGACCCTATGGAATAAACTAAGATTAGGTAACTATCATATCTGATATCATATCTCACAGTACAATAATATTGAATGGGTTGCATTGTTGTATTTTGTCATGTTTCTCAGGTCTTTGTCTGAATTTCTACGAACATTGCTAAGGATTGTCTTATTGCATTGGAGTCACACTGGGTTAAATATGTACACTTGGGTTTTAAGGGGTATTTATTATTTTCTTCTTTTTTTTTTGGGTTGTATGGAAGCCCCAAACGCAATTTCATTGTTCTTGACAATGACAATAAATAAATACTACTACTAAGATTAACAAAGAGAACCTGAAACATCAATCATAATACAAAATCCCAAAGACACAAGGAACACAAAACGAGAGACCCGGGATCCTGACTCAGGCTAAAACAGCCCAGCTCAGACACAGCTTGGCTGATAATCATCATGGGTTAGTTCTTCTCTGACAGCTGCTTGTGAATATTTCAACATCACATGAAGTGTCCTGTGACACTTGAAGATAACGTGACAAACGTATGTAGTAATATCCAGCTGTGTGTGAAAAGTGATGTGATTCAATAAAACCTGTCAACAAAGTGAAACTTTAAAAGTAAATTCAAAACATAAAGGATGCAGTAGTTGTGATGCAGGGAAGAAGTCTGTTGATATTTTTCAATGAGACAGAAACTTCTGTGATAGATAAAAAAAACTATAACTTTTATCTATTACTTAACTGCTTTGGTGTATGGATGGATGGCAAAGCAGATGGAGTCTTTCACTAAAGAACAAGCTATCAAACATGCACAAGCACACTTAACAGCTCAAAATCAAAAACCCCACACTGGCTCATTCTGTGCTTTGGGCCTTATGTTTGACACCCCTAATCTGCAGAGTTTATCTAAACCAGGGGACATGTTTCATATGTCAGCTGTTAGTTGGTATATGGGAGCCAGCCCGCAGGCAGGGGTGGGACTTTATTTTAACGTGCACACCATGCGGCCAATCACATGCAAAGACAGACTGGGATCATACCAGTATGTGAAAGAAGGAAGGGGTCAGACGTCCGAGATCAGCAAGTGTATTGGTACAGGCCAGGTACACAAAGACACGTGGAGACAGATTTAAATGCAAAGCTCAAATGAGCAGCATCTGGCTGGACTTCAATGATACCGGACACTGAAAAGCTGAATATTGAATTTATAAAATTAGGAGGTGGATAAAGTCATACCTGTTTTGAGTTTTTAGCCATTTTCCACCGTGGAGGACAAACAGCTGTACAGGACCTTAAACATCATGTGTGTTCTCACTAAATGCATAAAAATACGTTTGTTATGAAAACACTGAATAAAAAAATCGCTAAAAAAGATTCATTTCACAGTTCAGTATTAAACATTACATAAACTGCAAAAGTGTGTTTGAATGGCAGAGATTCACAGTGTTGGGAAGGTTTTAAAATGTATTCCACTACAGATTACAGATTACATGCCCCAAAATGTATTTTGTAACGTATTCCGTTACTCAATGAGAGTAACGTATTCTGAATACTTTGGATTACTTAATATATTATCATGCTTTTTACAACTACATGAATGAACTATTGCTGTGTGATTTATTACTGAAGGTTACTCTCCACACCAACACCAGCTAGATGTTTAAATCTTAATATAAATGAGTAACAGTAGGTGGACATTAGGTAAGGCTGCGCTTTTTGCACCGATCTTGTATAGAAAGCCTGTAACACTCTGCCTATTGCCTTCATATTAAATCATTTTAAAAAATATTTCTTCACGTCATTATGAGATTGAGACACAGGCATTAGAGCCTCTTAATGCGTGTTTTTTTTGGGTTTCCACCGGCGTGGAATTACCAAAAATCGAGAGGGGACAGCCTAACATATGAAACAGGAAAAGACTGTAGTGTAATCCCTTTACTTTAGCAAAGTTACTGTATTCTGAATACCACCTTTTTAAACGGTAACTGTAACGGAATACAGTTACTCATATTTTGTATTCTAAATATGTAACGGTGGTACATGTATTCCATTACTCCCAACACTGGAGATGTAGAAATGTGTGCATGTAGCACAGAGTCATGGCTCAGTGTGTAAATGTGTCTCACAGGCCTGATTGTGCTGCTCACCACAAACAAGCATAAGCTTGTATATAGTTTTACAGCTTCCTACTCCTCTTTTATGACCATTCACGCTACATAAAGTAATTGGGAATAAACAATGAAATGACAGACAACTTTCTGTTTCTCTTTCTGACACAAAAAAATCTGTTTGTTTGTTTGTTTTTTTCTACAGTCGAGAAAAAACTGGACAGTCTGGGCAATGATGGAGCCTTCTGTGTAACTTCACACATTTATTTCTCACAATTGAAGTCCAAAGAGTTGTGCAGTCAGATTTATTTCTTTGTCACAGCAGCTTTTTCTTCATCATGCAGAAAATCAGTTAAATATGTAACTTCCTCTACACCGACAGAAAGGGTTCCCGCCCCCTAAAGGTCACAGTGGGCTGTATGTGTAAAAGCAGTTTGACACCGCTGATGTAAACTGATCTTAGCTGCAATGTTCAGGACAAGCACCATCTTATTTAAACCAAGTGTTAAACTTGACATATGTTAATATATTTATTTAGTACAGCGCTGTTTATTTAAACATCTGTTTTACACTGTAAACAGTTGGTTTAACTTTGGAATCGTTAAAACTACTTCCGCTGAGAACGGGGTGCTTCCTGTAGTTCGCTTGTGGAGCAGCCAATCAGCATGTGGAACAAAGGTCATTGCTCACACAGACCGGAAAGAGGAAGCAGAATCTCCAAAAGAGCGCCTTGATTGAAAATAGAGACGTTACAGAAAGGTAAGCCTAGTGTCGCTTTACCGTCAAACAAACCATAAAAACAAATTAATCTCTGTAAAGTAATTAACTTCTCATTCAAAGACGTTTTGTTGCGACAATAAATTCGCTGAAAAAAAGTTTTGACAAGTTTTTTCGTCCTCATAACCGGTAGAAACGGTCTCGACAGCTGATGTACATCTCGTTCATGAAATGTTCTAGAAACATCTGAAAGACTGAGTGACTCAAATGGAAACAGATGTTGGAGCATTTAGTCTGAAACTGAATGAAACATTTCGACAAATGTCAGTAACATCAAACTCAACGGAAAACTTTGTGTTCTGGGATTCATGTAATAACTGGACAACACGAGAAGTATTTACTTGCTTACGTTGAAATGTTACTTCTTTAAGATGTAGAATGGAACTCGCCTTGAGGTGACTGTTGTGATTTGGTGCTAAAATTGAATTGAATTCGGGTGTTTCCAGTCCCATTTTCTACCTGTCTCAGGTAGAAAGTCAAGCATGCATCTAGTTCTGCAGTCTGCTGATTATTCTAAAGAGCTTACTGAACAGTAATCTCTTTAATGATGCTGCAGCAGATGCTACTGTTGCAAACAGTCAATTTGTGAAATGTCTTCCCTCTGAGATAGTCCATGACCAGGCGATGCTGCAAAGTGGAAGCGTTTAGAAACCGTAGCAGCTCAGCTTTAAAATGGTATACCATGTAAGGTTTCAGGGCAGGTTACTGACTGCTGAGGCACATGGTGCATAAAAGTCATAAATCCTCTATTGATTCAATAACCGCAGCCTCCCAAACATCCTCTGGGATTATTCTCAACACAGTGGGAGCTTCATGGAATGGGCTTCAATGGCCAAGCACCACCTGTAGGAGTTCTGTGTTGGCGGCCTAGTAACTTTATCCATGTAGTGTGTTTTGCTTTCATTTATGGTTCAAGATTGGAACTTGATATTTATCAGACAAAACAACAAAGAATTGTAATAATGTGTCATTCTTGTTTTGCACTTAATTTTAAAGATGTTTTTTCCTCCAAAGCTGAACTCTGCAGATGCGTGTTATGCAGGGAAGTTACCGTTTTCTGAGAGGGCAGAAGCACATGCTCCACCATATCAAGCAAATTATTTAAAAAACAAACAAAACTCAATTCATCTGTCCACAAATATTCAGTCATTTAGGAAAGCGTTACATCTTTTATCTCTAGTGGTCTGCTTTCCTTTACTGTGGAAGATAATTCACCTTGGTTGTGTTTCTGTTCTGTCACAGTGAGGATGAGTTTCTTGCCTCGCCCTTTGGATCCTCTTGGGTGCAGCAGTGTCCAGGAGCAGAGGGACTTGTGGCAAAGAAAATTCTGTCGAATAGCCAAAGAAATGGTGCAAACAGAACAACGCTACTGCCAAAAGCTGGAACTGGTCACCACCGTATGTACTACAGCATATTTGACCTATTCATGGTCTTAAAATCATACGACATCATATTTCATAATGTAATGTAATGTGTCTGAATACTTAAGTGCTAGTACTAATGTCGGGCTTTTGATGCTAGGGTTACCCACATACTGTTTGACTTTTGTCTTTATTGGATAGTTACAGTGCAGTCAGGAAATGTGAATGACATGCAGTAAAGGTTTTATAGGCCGAGAATTGTCTTGAGGGCTCGTCTGAGGTAATCTATGTGAATTTTGCTTAAACCATTTTCCATTAGCTATCCTGGCTATATTTAGGGTCCGAGCACTAAAAGTGGGGTAGCCCTATTGTGTCTCTATTTACTGTATGATGAATGAAGCTTTATCTGCTCCATTTATTATTTTGGCAAATTAATTGCCTAAACGTGGTCAAAAACTCATGAAATTCTGCACACACATCAGGTCTGGTGAAAATGTACAGATCTTATTGGTTTCACGTATGTAAATATAATAATAACCACTGCAGCCAAACAGAGTGCCTGACGAGCCCAGCTGTAAGTACGCTGTGTTCATGTTTTCCTCTGAAACAATAAGTTCTGTTGCAGCAGCCTTTCAACGCCTCTCTCAGTCTCTCGCTAACAAAGTCGACCCAGACAACAAAGTAAAGCTAGTTTTCAGCTACGAGCCCGACACGAACCCGACGTATTAGCCAGAGGTCCCTTTACTACGGTTCGGAGCCGCTGACCTGTTTTATATACGAGATCACTACAAAAAGTGCAGCCTTACCTAATGTCCACCTACTGTTACTCATTTATATTAAGATTTAAACATCTAGCTGGTGTTGGTGTGGAGAGTAACCTTCAGTAATAGTAATAAATCACAGCAATAGGACATTCATGTAGTTGTAAAAAGCATGATAATATAATATGTAATCCAAAGTATTCAGAATACGTTACTGTCATTGAGTAATTTAACAGAATATGTTACAAAATACATTTAATCTGTAATCTGTAGTGGAGTACATTTTAAAAGTAACCTTCTAAACACTGCTAATGAAGCAATTGCGAATAGGTAACTAGTATCTTCTTCAAGGGTTTTTAGCAGCTGTAGCTTGAGGTGGGGATAACGTAAGACAAAGACCCTACACTAATACATATAGGACACCCTGATAATAATGAATTACAGTCGTCCAGCCTGGAAGTAATAAATGCATGAACTAGTTTTTCAGCGTCACTCTGAGACAGGATATTTCTAACTTTAGAGATGTTGCAAATGGAAGAAAGCAGTCTTACATATTTGTTTAATATGTGCGTTGAAGGACATGTCCTGGTCAAAAATGACTCCAAGGTTCCTCACAGCGTTACTGGAGGCCAAGGTAATGCCATCCAGAGTAAGAATCTGGTTAGATACCATATTTCTAAGCTTTTCAGGGCCGAGTACAATAACCTCAGTTTGATCTGAATTAAGAAGCAGAAAGTTAGCGGCCATCCAGGTCTTTATGTCTTTAAGACATTCCTGCAGTTTAACTCATTGGTGTGTGTTATCTGGCTTCATGGACAGATAGAGCTGGGTGTCATCTGCATAGCAGTGAAAATGTATGCTATGTCTTCTAATGATGCTGCCTAAGGGAAGCATGTATAATGTAAACAGAATTGGTCCTAGCACTGAACCCTGTGGAACTCCATAATTAACCTCAGTGTGTGAAGAGGACTCTCCATTTACATGAACAAATTGGAGTCTATTAGATAGATATGATACAAACCACTGCAGCGCAGTACCTGTAATACCTACAGCATGTTCTAATCGCTCTAATAGGATATTATGGTCGACAGTATCGAATGCTGCACTGAGGTCTAGCAGGACAAGCACAGAGATGAGTCCACTGTCAGAGGCCATAAGAAGATCATTTGTAACCTTCACTAAAGCTGTTTCTGTGCTGTGCTGAGCTCTGAAACCTGACTGAAACTCTTCAAATAAGCCATTCCTCTGCAGATGATCTGTTAGCTGTTTGACAACTACTCTTTCAAGGATGTTTGATATGAAAGGAAGGTTGGAGATTGGCCTATAATTAGCTAAGACTGCTGGGTCTAGAGATGCTTTTTGAGTAAAGGTTTAACTACAGCCAGCTTGAAGGCCTGTGGTACATAGCTGATCATTAGAGATAGGTTGATCATATTTAAGATTAAACTCATCTAACACTTTGAAACTGAACCATCTCCCATTGATTTTGTTATTACCAGAGCAGGGCGATATGACCAAAAATATTTATCACGCTATACATTTTAAAATTTGCGATAACGATATAACTGACGATATAATTGACACTAGACAAAATACTTTACAACTCCACAACTTTATTAGTGCAAAAAAACCCATCAATGTATTTTCACTTAAACAAGCAGCTGTTTTTTATGTGCATTAAAGTTATATAAAAATTTGCAGTGCAAATTCCTTGCTGACAGTTTAACCAAAAGGCATTTCCAGTGGAAATTGGCCGACATATCCTCAGCATAACCATGTATAATATCCACAAAACTTAAAAAGAGGTTATACACACACAATACGGTAATATTATGTTGAAGCACAGTACGTATCACTCCGCGAGGCTCCTGCCTACGATAGCCGTAATGCTCCGACAATCCATCAAGCGGTGCGGCTTCGTAGCTTAGCAAAGTCGTACTAAAACATTTGACAGATTTTCGAGCGCCGTGTACGACATAAAATCGTTTCGAGGTCAGTAAACACAACCAGAATTCATACATAAGGCACACGGGATTATAAGGGGCACTGTCGATTTTCAGAAAAATCAAAGGATTGATTTTAAGTGTGCCGTATTTTCCAAACAACACGGTAATAACGACGGCCCGCTAGCATGCGCTACCAAAAATAGTGCTTTGTTGTGTATCTGACGGACGAAAGCTAAACCAGTTCCACACCACTGAAGTTGCAGCATTTTTACAAACCAATTCTGGTTCATCCGTTTCATTTAACGATCCACTTTCGCTCTTCTCATTCTGCGTCGCCGCCATGTGCGTATGTAAACAAAGGCACTGCGCATGTGCGTTTTACCCATATTCTATCGCTTCACGAATTTGCGTGTCATCCTTGCGCAGGGGCCATGCTAATCTTCTCTGTATCGTATCCAATTTAGCGTACGCGCTTGCCGAAACAAGCACATATTCTATCGCCATATCGTGTCACTACCCGATCCGTACCGGAAACCCCCTGTGCACGAGAAAATGCTAACTTCCTGGTTTGAGACCGGATGTGGGGTTGTACATTTCCGGTAGCTTTACTTTGCGGTCAATCGCTACTGCGAAGATATCCTCCAAAATCATGTCCAAAACTCGAAAACGGAAAGATCGCGTTAAGTTACAAAGAGCAGAAGGTGGGAACACTCACCGCTGTTGTGTCATAAAAAATCTAATGATCAATTTTGACGTTTAAAGCGTTTAGATCGATCAGTTGTTTACATCACTCAACACAAGCAGAACTGCATCACTGCAGCAGAAGACACATCGTCCACATTCAGAAGCACATCTCTGTTAGTGACTGGTCTTATGATTTAAACAGGCAAATGTTCAGCATTCAAACTACAGGTGAAGAACTAGTCAAACCAGATGTTTCCCGTTATGTCGAATCAGCTGTCAAGTACACACCTACACAGCATGTTAACAAACCGTGAAAAAAGCCACACAAAAAATGAATGATTGCTGGTAACGGTTTCTATCATTAGTATGTACGAAGGGTATGTTGTGACTTACCTTCAAAATTACAGCGGTCCCTCGCTATACGCGGTTCACCTTTCACCTCGCTGTTTCGCAGATTGCAAGTTTGCTATTTTTTACGTCACATTGTGCTGCGTCCTGATCGCTGCAGACGATCTCCTCCGTGACGTCTCTCCTGTACAGTACAGAATCGCTGCATCGATGCTAGCAGTGTGACTCTGAAGTGCAGTACTGTATGTCCACGATGTCCACCAAACGTTTTGCACCGTCAAAAAATAAAATTGGCTACTTGATTTCACCTACTCGCTGGTTATTTTTAGAACATAACACCCGCGATAAACGAGGGACAGCTGAGAAATATAACATTTGAATCCCTTTTCTCTTTTGCTCTGAGGCGCGGGGAAAAATATCGACAAGTCGATGAACATCATTTACAGATATAGTTGGGTAAATGCCCGAGACATCTATAGAAATGTAAATCGCCGCTTGATTCATTCATTTGCTTAACTTGTTTTGGACCGTAAACCAGGCGCGAATAGGACACCGGAAACAAAGCTCCCCACAGGAGTTTCCGCACCGGAAGTAGCATATGCTAACGTGCACATAGTCTATTTCATTTTCTTATTGTTGTCCAACATTATGCCGGTATCACTGTGAACGGTATGATATGGCCCAGCCCCAGTTATTACCAACCAGCTTCTGTTCAGCAGCTGCTGTTGTGTCCTCATGTCTCCATTCTGTCGCTGCCTGCAGGTGAAGGGGAGAGGGACATTTAATGAGGAAGAGAGGTGGGGCAGAGGCAAATGTGGACAAGAGAGGGGCGAACTAGCAGCTTCACACGTCGAATTGTAATGTGACATAAACGGTATCGATATAAATGTATTTTGACCCCATCTTAATTTATACTTATTTAGAAAATTCTTTAGTTAGGGCAGTTGAAGTAATGTATAATAAAATGTTTAAAAATATTTCCTATAATTTTCATTGTTGGAGTGGAGCTGAATCAGTGTCTTGGGGAACGTGGGCCTCTGCCCGTGTGTTAGTGGTGCAGTGGGTGGTGAAGATCATCCAGGATGCATACGGGTTTGATCAGTCACCTCTGCTCCATCGCGCCTTTAAAAGTTGTTCTCTTAGTAACTTGTCATAATTCAAGGAAACAAGAACACTTTGATAGCATGAGAACCCATCTATAAAGATCTGATCGGCTCGTCTGTGGAGGTTGTTCCAGACCCGAGGTGGAATCATATTTGCCTCAAAGAGAGAAGACTTTTTCTGCTCACTGCTGCTGCCCAGTTTCTACACAATTATTCACCCCCCCCCATCCGTTCACTCCAATTAGGAGTCATTTTAGGCCTAATGCACATTCAATTTGCTAATCCCATTTTCACTTCAAATGACTTGAGACCAGCACAGCTGTCGCTTTATTGTCAGTGCTGTGGTACGACAGTGTCCCTCTGCATTTGTGCTTCAAATTGGCTCTTCCAAAATAATCATAGCAGTCAGAAAGTGGCTGTAGGGCAGCAACACCCCAGCCTTATAGTACCTGCTGCTGTTAAATGTCCTGTTTTTCTGTGTAGCTTTACTTTTAGGGTTGTCAGCAATAAAAGCACCTGCTTATCAAAAAAAATCCAATCGGAGACAACCGAGTAACACAAATGCTGGAAGATAATGTCCCTTTGTCTCTCTCTGCTCTGTTTCTTTGCAGTTCTTTGTGGACATTTTGAAGGCCAAAGGAACCCTGAGGTCGGACATTAGAGAAGACATTTTCTGTTCAATTAAAGCTATTCTATCAGTAAACCAGTAAGTATTCTCTGAATAATTTAAAGAATATCCATGCTCTGGGGATTGTGGTGAGAGCCTGCGTACAGATAGGCATGCTTAGTTTGTCTGTTCTGCAAGAATGCAGCGTAGATAAACTCTTAGTTTACCAAAGCACAGTCCTTATCTTCACATTAGCAAAGGTTAGTGTTATTGTACTGCAGTGCACAGTAGTTCTCTTCCTCAGTAGATGTATATCACAAATGAACAGCATTATTATTATCGCAGAATATTAATGCACTTTCTCGCTAATGACCAATTCTGAGACAAACTGATCTCACCGCATGTCTAGACATCAATTGATTCGTTTGTGTTGATGCTGTAAAATTCAGATCCTGAGTCCGCACGAATGACTTAAAATAAACGGGTTGAGGTTTGAAGTTGGAACATGTGTGCATGTTGAGGCCCTGGACTTAGCTCTGCAATCCATAAATCAATATGGTAGAGAAACGAGCTCAAAATGGGTTTTGGAAGCTGACAGGAAAACTGATATTTTCATTTCAAAGCATTTCAAGCTACGACTGGTCCAAATATGGGTCATTCCTACTGTTCCGTTTCAGATTGTAATATCATTTTTAAAAATTCCAATTTGCCATGATTTTGTCACTACATTTAAAAGAAAAGTTGCTATATAATATATTGGTGAAGCTCGTGATATTATGCTGTAACAATAAGAATATTTTCCACACATGGCACAACTTGTTATAGGACAGGGTCATCTCTGTTACTGTTTCAAATGTTTCAAGAGCTAAACAGTCCCTGCTTTTGATCTGTAAATGTATTTTTAAAGGGTGTTAATATTTTCTAATAAAAAGATCAAGATGGTAAACTGGACAGAAGAGTGAAAGGAAAACAGCCTACATGTGCCACACACTTATGGGAAGAACCAGCTGTTATATCTGCCAAAGGTGGCCACTCTGATGAGTCAGACATTTGGAATATATTTTGGTCCATAAACTAACGCCATGTTTTACTTTTTTAACTCCAGTTGCCTATTTGTACCATGCTTTCATTTCAGAGTGCAGTGAGACATTAAACTGCAACAATTACAGTAGAAAAACGGGGTGTTCTAAAACATTAGAACGATAGTGTAGATGTATATGAAATAAATAAATAATAAGGCATGGCCTTAGCAGTGTGAGTGCGAATGGTTGTCTGTGTCTATGTCTTAGCCCTGCGACAGACTGGCGACCTGTCCAGGGTGTACCTGCCTCTTGCCCTAAGACAGCTGGGATAGGCTCCACCCCCCCGCGACCCTGACAAGGATAAGCAGAAGAGAATGGATGGATAAACTCAAGTATGCTGATAGCTCTCTTTGAAGTCGTATCTGTATTTCATGTTGGCTTATAAGTCTAAAGTAGGAAGTGTCGGTGTATTTTCTTATTCATGTGAGAAAGATTGCTCCTAGCCCATAGTTCATTATCAGACTGCACAGAACGGGAAACTGTGGAGCAGGGGCTTCGGAGACCGCTGATTGGGAATTCCATTTCCGAGCTAAATAATGAGTTGTACGAGTTCCCCAAGGCCTCTATCCCCTGCAGACTGACGGGCTTTCTCATTGAGATTGCCGCAATGAAGATTGAGGTATGCATTACACAGTCTGATGTGTTGGATAAATGGTTTTGCAGTTCACATACTGTTTATCTTCATTATGAAGTCCTTATTTAATCAGTGATGTGAATATAACGACAAGCTCTCGAGATAAAACGGGCCATGGAGATCCAGTGCCGCAGTGATTCACCACTAGGAAATGATTCAATATGTATGTGAAACTTCAAGTAATGTAATCATCACTCAGTTCAGCAACAGGAAATAGGAATGCAAATGTTGCTGTTTTCCTCTAATGTGTAATATGCATTTAGATCCATATATATTTGGGCACTGCCACAAATGTAGTTACTATTACTGCTTACCAAAATAAGAGTGTTGGCTTATTAATGTGCAGACTTATTTATAGTATATTTGTGTAAAGTTCCAAGATGGCGCCAGTGTTCACGGCAAGCTGTCTCCTCCGCTGTTGTTTGTCGTCCTTCTGTCTATGTGTTGCCCTGATGTCGCCACGTTACTTGCCTATGATCGCCAAACTCTTGAATCTCCGGCCTTTGGACTACCAGACACAAGATTTTAAATGGAGACCTGAGAATCCTCCTCCGCTTTCGAAGGACTTTCCTGATTATCTCCGCCACTTACCATCTACCTTCTCTCAAAGGAAACGTACACGGAGACGGGGTAAACGTGTTTGTATCAAGGCCTTTTTAAAGTCCTATGTTGGGACAAATGATCGCTATTCTATAAACATCTTGTCATCTATTCCTGCCCTCCGAGACCATGCTAACTTCAGACTGTTCTGTCATCGCTGGATTCGCCTTGTTGGACCTTATGGTTACCTGGACCTCCCAGCTGATCTTCCACCCGCTCGGTGCTGGGTGCGGTCCTCCAGAGGAGGTGCGAATCTCAACCTTCGCCTGCTGCGCCGTTCTCCTACCAGTAACAGTGTGACCACTCTCCGTATGGCCTTGCTAAATACAAGGTCACTGGCGAATAAGACTTTTATTTTAAATGATCTTATTCTATCGTCGGGACTGGCGGAAACTTGGCTTCGCCTCGGCGAACTTTTTCCCTTCTCGGAGCTGCTCCCACTGACTACGCTTTTATTAGCTCACCCCTGACCACTGGAAGAGGTGGAGGGCTAGCTTCAGTTTTTAAAGACAAACTTCGATGTCGGCAGCTGCCACCTGTTCTGTACCCCAGTTTCGAGGTGCAGTTATTGGAAGTGAACTGCGTCCCCTCCATCCTCTGCGCTGTGGTGTATCGCCCCCCGAAACTTATCAAGGATTTTCTTCCAGAATTTGCTGATCTACTGGGGAGCCTTCTGCTACGTTATGACCGTATACTAATTGTTGGTGACTTCAACATTCATGTTTGCTTTGAGGACAGTTCGCTAGCTAAGGATTTCTTTGCTCTTATTAGCACCCTCAATCTCACCCAGTGGGTAAGTGAACCAACTCACACTAAAGGTCATATACTTGATTTGGTCTTATGGTCTGGATATTTGCATCACGGACATAGAGGACTCTGGGATTTCTGATCACTTCCCGGTTTTGTTTGATACTGTAGCGAGTGATGTGGATTTGAACAGTGATGGTCCTTTACGGCAAACGTGCACAATTAACTCCCAGTCAATCGCCTACTTCATTGATGCTTTCCTTGACTGTCCCCTCTCTGATGCTAACTGTAATGGGGTTTTATCAGCGGATGAGCTTGCTAACCTCTTTTATACTACATGCGCTGACATTCTTAACTCTGTGGCACCTCTGAGGATTAAACAACCCTGGCTAAATGATGCTACTCGTGCCCTCAGGCGTGAATGTCGTCGTGCTGAAAGTAAATGGAGGAAAGACAAACTCCACGTCTCTCTGGACATCCTCCATAATTGTCTAAGTATCAAAAGTCTGTTAAAGCTGCCAAATCTGCCTTTTTGTCTATCATTATTATGACTAATAGGCACAACCCCCGAGCTCTTTTTAATACTTTTAACTCTGTGATAAACCCTTGCACTACCACTTATAGGGATGCTTCCCCTGGTCTTTGTGATAAATTCTTAAAGTATTTCTCTGATAAAATCTCAGCTCTAAGGGCTTCTCATCCATCTCACCCATCATCAGTTTTAGACCCAGTTCCAGCTTCTGAATGCTTGACTGTCTTTCAATAGTTTGAGCCAGTGTCTTATTCTGCTTTAAAAGATATAATTGATCATCTCAAAATCTCTGGTTCCCCGCACGATATTCTTCCTTCTCGTTTCTTTAAGGAAGCTTTACATGTTATTGGTCCTTGTATCTTATCTCTGCTGAATGCATCATTGTCATCAGGTTGTGTACCGTCTCTAAGCATGCTGTTGTGCAACCTATTATGAAAAAGAAAAATCTTGACCCTAATGGTCTCACTAACTACAGGCCGATCTCCAAACTCCCTTTTATTTCCAAAATATTGGAAAAGGTAGTTCTAAAACAACTTCAGGCCTTTTTAGATGCAAATGGTATTAATGACAAGTTTCAGTCTGGTTTGAAACCTCGCCCCAGCACAGAGACAGCCTTACTTAGAGTTGTTAATGATCTTCTTTTAACTGTTCACTGTGGTTTTAGTTTTACTTGACTTAACTGCTGCTTTGACACGGTTAACCACAACATTCTTCTATCAAGAGTGGAACATGTTGTTGGTCTCAAAGGTGCGGTTTTATCTTGGTTTAAATCCTACCTCTCAGAGAGGCCGTTCTGTTGCTATGGGGCAACACTCCTCGGCTTCTGCCCCTATTTATTGTGGTGTGCCTCAAGGGTCCGCGCTCGGCCCTGCTCTCTTCTCTTTGTACATGTTGCCGTTGGGATTAATTTTTAGAAAATACAACATCTCCTTTCACTGTTATGCCGATGATATCCAGATTTATTCACCTCTGTAATCCGATGTGTCTGCTTCTTTGCAACCTCTGTTCAACTGTTTGCATGAAGTTAAAATTTGGTTATCACATAATTTTCTTACACTGAACGAGAATAAGACCGAAATCATAGTCTTTGGTAGTCACACTCAGTTAGCTGATGCCCTAGGCCCTCTCACTAGCCATCTCTCGCTCACTGTAAGGAACCTGTGAGTGTTCCTGGATGGCTCTTTTAAACTTCAGAAATACGTCTCCACTGTGGTAAAAAACAGCTTTTACCAGTTGCGTTAGATATCCAAAGCAAAGCCATTCCTTCCTTTAAAGGACCTTGAAAAGCTTGTCCACGCATTTATCACATCCAGACTGGACTACTGTCTTCTGCCATTCTTCAGTTAATTCAAAATGCAGCTGCGTGTCTTTTAACAGGTACGAGAATCTATGACCGCATAACTCCAACTTTAGCCAAACTACATTGGCTCCCTGTCAAATATCGCAAAGATTTTAAAATTCTTTTGTTCACTTTTAAAATTCTGAATAATTTGGCGCCCAGCTATTTTTCTGAACTCCTCCACTTATACAATCCCAACAGAGCACATAGATCGTCCAATCACAGGCTCCTAGCACAACCTAGGTCTTGAATGAAGTCGAGTGGTGACCGGGCCTTTGCATCCATCAGTGCGCATGCGCCAACCAGCGTGCAGCCTGTTACAGTCGCTCCTGCTTTTCTCTTTGTTTAGCTCTTTTTTTTAGCTCTTTTTTCTTACGTGTGCAGCTCAACGTGGCAAAGACCAAGGAACTGATCGTGGACTTCAGGAAGACCAGGAAACACTTGACCCCTGTTTCAATCCAGGGGGTCAGTGTTGACATTGTGGAGGACTATAAATACCTTGGAGTTCACATTGACAATAAACTGGACTGGGCTA